>NW_011494713.1:4189708-4280293 GCF_000754665.1 Bison bison bison
GAGAAATGGCAACCCACTCCAGTGTTCTTGCCTGGAGAATCCCAGGGACGGGGGAGCCTGATGGGCTGCCGTCTATGGGGTCGCACAGAGTCGGACACGACTGACGCGACTTAGCAAAGCAACAGCAATGTTTAGAGGAGAAGCTTCTGTTATTCATAATAAGTCCCTTTCAACCACACTTGAGTTTATGTTAGTAAGGTGACTCAAGATGGGCCCCTAGGGCTTCCCTGGCAGCTCTGAGGTAAAGAATCCACCTGGAGATTCAAACAGGAGACACGGTTTGCTCCCTGTTCTGGAAGGATCTCACAGGCCTCAGAGCAACGATAGCAACTAAGCCCACGAGCCTGTGCTCCAGAGCCCAGGAGCCACAAGTACTGAGTCCATGTGCCTCAAATACGAAGTTTGCTTGCCCTAGAGCCCGTGCTCTGTGACAAAAGAAGCCACAGCAATGAGAAGCCTGTGTACCACAGCTAAAGAGTAGCCCCTGCTCTCCACAATGAGAGAAAAGTCTGCACAGCAACGAAGACCCAGCACAGCCAAAAACAAATAAAACTATTTTTTAAAAAAATTAAAGAAGGGCCCCTGGAGAACTTTAGGATGGGGGCTGTTTGCCAGAGGAATCAACTTTGTAATTAGAATGTTGAAACTTTCAATCCCACTCTCCTAATTGTCAGGAAGGAGGGAGGGAATGGGGACTGGGGACTGAATTAATTACCAAAGGCTAACAATTTAATCAATCATGCCTACATAATGGGACCTCCATATAAACCATAAACCATAGGGTCTGGAGAGCTTCCAAGTTGGTCAACATATCCATATGCCATGAGGTGGAACACCCCAAACTCCATGGGGACAGAAGTTCCCATGCCTCAGGACCCTTCCAGATCTCATGTACCTCCTCATCTGTTTATTTGTATCCTTTTTAATATTCCTTGTGTGTGCATGCTCAGTCATGTCCAAGCCTTTGTGATCCCATGGATTGTAGCTCACCAGGCTCCTCTGTCAACGGAATTTTCCAGGCAAGGATACTGGAGACTAGGTTGCCATTTCCTCCTCCACGGGATCTTCCCGACCCAGGGATCAAACCCACAGCTCCTGCATTGGCAGGAAGATTTTTTTACCACTGAGCCTCCTGGAGGTCCCTAATATCCCTTATATTAAACCAGTAATAGTGTTTATGTTCAGTGAACCATTATGGCAAACTATCGAACCTCAAGAAGTCATGGGAACCCTGTTAATCTATTTTACTCTTGATTGACATTTGAACTACATTCAACTTTATGAATTATTTATGACTACTATGAATAGAGTTATTACAAATATTCTTGTAAATGACTTTTGGTGGACAAAAACACTCATTTCTATTTGGGTTTACAGCCAGAAGTAAACTGCTCCTACACGTGTTTAGCTTTGGTAGGTACGGTAGGTAGGTAGATTTTTTTTTCCAAATTGTACCAATTTACCACACCCACTAGCAATGTATGAGAGTTCCAGTTGTTTCTCACCATTACTTTGTATTATCAGTCTTTTAAAAACAACTGTAAACTTTAAGACTTCTGAATGAAGTTTGGGAAGACCAAGGCAAAAGAAGAGGGCAGCAGAGAATGAGTTGGTTGGATAGCAATACCTATTCAATGAACACGAACTTGGGCAAACTCCAGGAAATAGTGAGAGACAGGGAGGTCTGGCATGCTGCAGTCCATGGCATCGCAAAGAGTCGGACACAACTTAGCAACTGAATAACAACAACCCATTTTCAAATAACTCTTCATTCTATTTTATTTCCACAGAAATGGTGAGCTCTGCTGGAAGGTACATTCAGGGATAGTTCCTGAGATGTCAAGATGAACTGCACCAACCTGGAGGATGAGGCTATAGCCTATGACAGCCACAGAGGAGACCAAGATCTAAGTGCAGCCCAATATGAGCCTAGAGATTCTCAAAGAATTCCAGACTCTTGCCCAATGAGCTCCTGAGTCATCCAGGGCATTGTGAGGCAAGACAGAACTGGAACAACAGGCTCAAGAAAAGGAAGCTGACCCACTTCTGATCCATTTACTGTGTGTATGTCTCTGAAGGGCTAGACCTGACCAAGTAAGATGGAGCTGCCTTTCCCAAGGTGGAATTAGGGGTTAGTGGCAGTGCTGACTTGGGATGGCGGAGGACACTGTCTCAATCTGGTCTTTGGTTCGGCTTGGAAAACAAACCCAGATCTCCTCCTAGGCAGAACTTCAGATGGGCCAACAGAGCTCCCTGGAGGTATGAGGCCTGAGGCCTGAAGCCTGAAGGGATCAGCAGGTAACTGGGCACTAACAGCCTGAGGCCCATCAGGAAGCTTTCTGCTTCCTCAAAGGATTTCTTTGCCTGAAGAAAGGTGGGGGCTGGCACTCACACCCCTACGGAATCTTCTGAAAATGGAGGCAAAGGTGATCCTGAAGAAGCCCCCTTGCCTGGTGACCAATGTCAGCCCTCATTGAACTGAGAAGTCAAAAGCTCCTCTCTTCTCTGTGATTCAGATTTTCATCCTATCCGCCCTGATGGAGACACAACCTGGGCCCTGGGGGACAGGCAGCCAGTGGCAGTCCCCTGTTCGTTCCAGTCCTCAGGACTGCGTGGGAGACCTAAGAAAAAAATTACGGGGGCACGCCTATTTCACACAGCACAAAAGACAGGGTGGCCGGCAGGTCACGGGACTCTAAAGGGAGGCGAGGTCCCACGCAGCAGCTAAAGGAGACGTTACGGGGCGGTTGCGACTTGGGCAGCAGAGTCAGGCGGAGGCGGAGGCCAGTGGAGGGAGAAGACTGTGGGAAATGAAGCCTGAGAGCTCCCCAGGGGTAGTGTTGAGGGGTACCTGGGCTGATTGTGGCAAGCAGGGTAGGTTCTCTACAGTGTGAAAGTCCGGATATGCTGACAATGATTTCGAGTCAGATTCTACCTTGTGGGGTGGGGTGCAGTGTTAGTCTGACTCTTTGTGACCCTATGGACTGTAGCCCACCAAGCTCCTCTGTTCATGGAATTCTCCAGGCAAGAATACTGGAGTGGGTAGCCATTCCCTTCTCCAAGGGATCTTCCCGACCAAGGGATTGACCTGGGGCTCCTGTATTGCAGTTAGATTCTTTACTGTCTGAGCTACCGGGGGTGGGGAGAGGAAGTTAAACGCCTCCTCTCACAGAGTCCAGCCCTTGGTGCCAGGGTTTGGTTTCATAGGTTCCGGAAAACGCACAGGGCTCAAGAGATATAACCAGTGGCGACTGCGGGGTAAAGGCGTGTTGGGAGGGAGTCCTTCCGCGAGCGAGGTTAAACGTCCTCACTTCCGGGTACGTCCGGATGGGCGGGTGCGGCTCGGGTGTCGGCGGCCAAAACCCAGATTCCTTTGCCCCGACGTCGCGAACCTCCAGCGGCCGTCGAACGTCAGTTGAAAAAGAGCGGGCGGCCGTAAGCAACAGCCCCGAACTCTACGGCCAGCCCTAAACCCCGCCTTTCTCTCCGGGCTGCGTCTCCGTGGCGACGCGAAACGAACTGCGGCTGCGCGAGGGTGACGGAGCGCGGGCGAAAGGGAGGGGGTGTTTTGGTTCCAGCCGCTCGCCGTCCTTTCTAGACTTGGTCGTCTACAAGCTTCGGGTTCCTGTCTCCCCTTCCCTTTCCCTTCCCTTTCCCTGCCCCGGTCCTCCCTCCCTCCTTCCCTTCTGCCTGCCTGCCTGCCTTTTTTTTTTTTTTTTTTTTTTTTCGCCCGGGGTCCGGGCCATTTTCCGGGCCGGGCGCACTAAGGTGCGCGGCCCCGGGGCCCAGTATATGACCCGCAGTCTCGCTCCCCCGCGATTCCCCCGCCCCATGTGGCTGCGGGGCCGCGGCGGCGCTGCCCACTATGGCCAGGAAAGCAGTTAGCAGGAAGCGGAAAGCACCCGCCTTGCCGGGAGCTGGGAGCGACGCTCAGGACCCACAGGTGAGGGCCGAGACGCCTGGCCCCGGGTGATAAGGCCGAGGCACCCGGCGAATAGGGTTCGCACATTGGGAACCGGAACGAGGTCCAAGGTCTTGGCGGGGGGCGGGGGGAGGGGTGATGTACGGAGGTGCGTAGAGCGGTGTTCTAGCCTATAGGATCAGGCCTGGGTCCTTAGGAGTTCTTTAGGCGCGCAGGGGTCAGAAACTAAAGGGAACTTGAAAATGAGGCATATTCCGGGGATATCTACAGGCGGGAATGGGGCTTGAGGAGAAAACAATCTGGGCTTCGGAGAAAGGGAAACCGAAGTCGAGGAGAATCGGGGACAAAACCTCGCCTAAGATATTGGGAGGGAGAGTGAAGTCCGTCTTTCGGTGGCCGGGGAACGGAGATGGTTGCATCTCTCAGGAATGAGCCTCCCTATGGGTACCCAAGCCCCCTAGATAAACAATTTCCAGATATCACCCTGTCCCGCTTTCTGAGTCTTGAGTCTCTTCAGACTCATATTTCCCGTTCCTCCCACCCCGCTGGTGTTTGATTTTTCGAATTCTACAACTGCCTGGAGCGCGGACCTGGTGACAGGCAGACGGCCATTGCTAGGGCATCCCTGAAAGACCTGGGACCCTAGCTGGGCTTCTTGGGCCGCACCTACCATGCTCCGCGTAGAGTACAGGCTGAGAGGGAGAAGGGGGGCCATTAGAGATGCAGCCCAGGTCTGTATGGTAATCTCTGGTCCCTTCATTCCCTTCCCTATTAAGGATAGTTTTAAGGTTAAGGAATCCATCTGGAATGTGGGAGACCCTGGTTCGATTCCTGAGTCGGAAAGATTCCCCTGGAGAAGAGATAGGCTACCCACTCCAGTATTCTTGGGCTTCCCTTGTGGTTCAGCTGGTAAAGAATCTGCCTTCAATGCGGGAGACCTGGGTTCGATCCCTGGGTTGGGAAGCTCCCCTGGAGAAGGGAAAGGCTACCCACTCCAGTATTCTAGCCTGGAGAATTCCATGGACTGTATATTCCATGGCATCGCAAAGAGTCCAACAGTACTGAGTCGAGTTTTACTTTCACTTTAAGGTACCTGAATCCTTCACTTTAAAAGGCCTTAAAAAACCTATTGTCCTCTTTTATGCTTTCATTACTTTGTCTTCCAAGTTCTTTTTTCCCATGGATATGACTCTGAGCAGCATCTTTTCTGTGGCCTTCAAGATTGACTTTCCTGTTGCATTGTAACTCTGTTCTATGTAAATCCTGCGAGATGAGTTCTGTAATATGCGAGGATCCCCAATTCTGACAAAAGTCGGCAAAGCTTTGATTTCTCCTTTTGCTCTCCACAGTTTGGCTGGGATCACTCACTTCACAAAAGGAAGCGACTCCCCCCAGTGAAGAGATCCTTAGTGTACTACCTGAAGAACCGAGAAGTCAGGCTACAGAATGAAACCAGCTACTCCCGAGTGTTGCATGGGTACGCAGCACAGCAACTTCCCAGTCTCCTGAAGGAGAGAGAGTTTCACCTTGGGACCCTTAATAAAGTGTTTGCATCTCAGTGGCTGAACCATAGGCAAGTGGTGTGTGGCACAAAATGCAACACGGTAAGTGTCTGGGTGGATATGAACTTTTTCCTGGCTCTGGATATATGGCTCCACATGCCATAGTATCTCTCACTGCTGGTTTTCCCCATCAGTTCTTTGGGGAGGAGACTGCCTTATTCTCCGTTACATCCCCTCTTATCTGTCCATGACTTCTCTATTCCTTTTTCCACTTCCACATTTCTTTTCTGATAAATCTTAAGAGGAGTGTAGTTCTGCAGGCCTCTTGTATTATGGATATGCCACTGCTTCTAGATTTTTTTTTTCCTTCTTTTTATCTTGTTTTCAAGTCAGAGACCTCAGAGGAGAGGAAAGAATGATGGTCAGGGCATCATTCAGGATACAGGATAGTGAAAACCTTGGTGTTGTCTGCTAGCCTAAGGGCGTATATAGAAGTATTTAAACTCACACTTGGCTGAAGATAGTTCGGTTCAGTCGCTTAGTGGTGTCCGACTCCGCAGCCCCATGAACCGCAGCACACCAGGCCTCCCTGTCCATCACCAACTGCTGGAGTCTACCCAAATCCGTGTCCATTGAGTCGGTGATGCCATCCAACCATCTCATCCTCTGTCGTCCCCTTCTCCTCCTGCCCCCAATCTTTCCCAGCTTCAGGGTCTTTTCAAATGAATCAGCTCTTCACAGCAGGTGGCCAAAGTATTGGAGTTTCAGCTTCAACATCAGTCCTTCCAATGAACACCCAGGACTGATCTGCTTTAGGATAGAGCAGTTGGATGTCCTTGCAGTCCAAGGGACTCTGAAGAGTTTTCTCCAACACCACAGTTGAAAAGCATCAATTCTTTGGCGCTCAGCTTTCTTTATAGTCCAACTCTCCCATCCATAGATGACTACTGGAAAAACCATAGCCTTGACTAGACGGACCTTTGTGGACAAAGTAATGTCTCTGCTCTTTAATATGCTCTCTAGGTTGGTCATAACTTTCCTTCCAAGGAGTAAGCGTCTTTTAATTTCATGGCTGCAGTCACCATCTGCAGTGATTTTAGAGCCCAGGAAAATAAAGTCAGCCACTGTTTCCCCATCTATTTGCCATGAAGTGATGGGACTGGATGCCATGACCTTAATGGCATGGGACTTAACTGCCATGGACTGATGCCAGTTTTCTGAATGTTGAGCTTTAAGCCAACTTCTTCACTCTCCTTTTTCACTTTCATCAAGAGGCTCTTTAGTTCTTCACTTTCTGCCATAAGGGTGGTATCATCTGCATATCTGAGGTTATTGATATTTGTCCCAGCAATCTTGATTCCAGCTTGTGCTTCCTCCAGCCCAGCGTTTCTCATGATGTACTCTGCATATAAGTTCAATAAGCAGGGTGACAATAGACAGCCTTGATGTACTCCTTTTCCTATTTGGAACCAGTCTGTTGTTCCATGTCCAGTTCTAACTGTTGCTTCCTGACCTGCATAGGAATAAGGCAAATACTTTATTTTAGGGGATAGAATCTAAAGATGTATTTTTTATTAGAAAGGGTAGGGAAGTGTGTTTGGTGGTATATTTCAGGAAATAAATGCTTGGTTTTTGCAAAGTAGCCCTCTGAAAAGGTTTCAGAAGCAAGAAAATTGAATATGACATGAGTAGGAGAGTATTTTTTACATAGCATGACTTAGATAATTATTAGTGAATGAAGGGAAAATTTTATCAGTAAATTTAGCCAGAACAATTAAAAGCTGGATAAAATAAGTCAATCCGTGATTGGATATTGTGGATATTGATTGGGATAGAAGAGTACAAATAGTATGATGTCAGGTAAATAAAGACCCTGGTTCGGATACCAATTTTCACACCAACATGTTCAGGCTTAGCTTTAAGAAGTTGGTTTATCTTGTTTACCTTGAAGGTGTCAGGGTGAGGGGGGCCTGGGTGGGCTGCAGCTTCCTCTTGCTTACAGCCCGGACAGTGGCCTGGACTAAAGCCAACATCCTCAGCGCCTTATGCTAGAGCTCAGCCACCGCAGCCTCTTTCCATAGACATGGCGAGCACATTCGCAGGTGGATTCTTATGCACTGTAGGACCAAGGTCTCCATAGACAAAGATTTACATATTAGTTTTAAGGAAGAGTACAATACCTTGGTGGTTGAGGCCAAGCTTTCATTTCCTCTTCTGTTGAAGGCTGCTTATTATAAAGAAGTCTTTCAAAACCAAATAGTGGTGGCAACCTCCTGCAAAACTTCCTTTTCTCAGTCACTCAGGCTACCACTCTTGTTTTAAGCAAACTGTCGTCATTGTCACTTGACGCAGAGGAATTTAGAGGAATTCATTGCACACCCTACACAAACCATCGTAGTGTTTTGCCCAGCAAATGTTGCTAATTGTAAACTGAATCATTATAGTCTTCTGTTTCTTGAATTTATTGATGACCTTTTGAAGGTGAGAATAACATTCAGTAGTAATTTAACCTACTCTTGATACGTTCCTCCTTCTGTCTTCCTATTTCCTCATGACTTAAAGTGTATTTCCTTCCTAGGTCCTTATGACTCAAAATGGAAGCTTGTGTTCTTTTTGTAGTGTTTTTCTTTGCTTAGCTTTCAGAACCAAAATTGGGAATCAGAAACAGTGCTCTTCTCTGCATTTTGTAATATTTGGTAAATGGTTCCTTTATCTGTGCCTTTGTTTTCCAATCTGTAAAATGGGAATGGTAACATCCAGTGCTGAGAATGTAGCTGTATACATCTTCAGAAATATTTCAAGTTAGCAATATCTTATTTTTCAAAAGGAATAGTAGTGATAATGAATCCAAAGCCTTTTCCCATGCTCTTAGCACTCCCTGGGACTTCCCTCAGTTTAAAAGGAAAATTACTTAAATAGTTAGAACTCTCTTTGGCTAACAGTTGAACATTTTGGGGAGGGAGGAGTTCATGTCTGATTCTTAGTAGTAAAGTTTTGATGTATTGAAATTTTACTGTCAATGAAATGATTTAAATATAGGAAAAATATACCACAACTATTTATATTCTAAAATAATCTTTTAATATGTATCTGTGGGTTAGAAGCTCTTTTTCTCTTGGCTGCTGTTGGTATTTATGAGCTATGTGTACATAGGTCATTTGACACAGATCATTTCCAGACTAACTGACTTGGGGCTGTAGTACAGAAACATTTGCTGAGGCAGTGGGTCTTCCTCTGTGAAAAAATTAGCAGAAGTATTGTAAATTATTCTGTAGCTTGATTCCTACAGTGGAAATTTCCCTGTGCTATAGGCTTACACTCAAACTGGAGGCAGTCCTTCAACCTCTCTGAATTCTCTGGGCCTAGTAATTACAGGAATTAGTTGGCCAGCTTATGTTGTTGTGGTGGTTGTTTATTTTTTCCCACACTAGACAGCTTGTGGGATCTTAGTTCCTTGACCAGGGATCAAACATGTGCCCCCTACATTGGCCGTTTGGAGTCCTAACCACTGGACCACCGGAGAATTCCCAAGTCAATGTCCTAATCATTAATGACATTGTTCATTCACTAAGTTCTGTCTGACTCTGCGACCCCATGGACTGCAACACGCCAGGCTTCCCTGTCCTTCATCGTCTCCTGGAGTTTGCTCAAAGTCATGCCTGTTGACTTAGTAATGTCATCCAACCATCTCATCCTCTGTTGCACCTTCTCCTCCTGCCCTCAATCTTTCCCAGTATCAGGATCCTTTCCAATGAGTCAGCTCTTCACATCAGGTGGCCAAAGTCCTTCCAATGAATATTCAGGGTTGATTTCCTTTAGGATTGAAACATTAGTACATTCATATTTTTACTAAATTATTTAAAGAAGAGGAGGTAGTCTAACCTTAATGGGAATATGGGTTGGGAAACCAGGATGGATAGGTATATTTTGCTGGTATAGTGTTACAGACTCAGGTTATGTGCAGAACCATACAGAAAAGCTAAATAAGAGTAGCTTGCCAGGCACAAAAAAACATTTGAAGAGAAAATATTTAGTTCTGTGCTTTTAATTAGTTGAAGTTTGAGAGGGGGTAAAGATTGAAGTTGGTGGTTTAGGAGTTACCTGTGTATAAAGGATTATTAAAACTGTTCTGTTCTGTTACCATGGAGAGAGGGTAGCGAGGTCACTCTTGCATTTTATAAACCTTCCCTAAAATTGCAAAAATGTCATTTTACATATATTTTCTGGGCATAATGTGGGGAGAGTGGTGTAGGAGAGCAGTCTGTAGATTTTATTACATTTTCTTTATTTATTTGGCTGCACTGGGTCTTTGTTGCAGCACTTGGGATCTTTCGTTGTGGCATTTGGGATCTAGTTCTCTGACAGGGATCAAACCCAGGCCCCCTGCATTGGGAGCCCAGAGTCTTAGCTAATGGACTACCAGGGAAGTCCCTCACTACATTTTGAAGGGGTGTTAGGAGCCAGAAATGGGTAAGAACCATTGATATTGACAGAGAAGTTCAAACAGAGCCTTGAAGAACACCTGCATTTATGGGCCAGGAAGAACTGCTATAGGGGGAGCAGGGAGGTCAGTGGAAAACCCAGAGTATACCAAAAACAAATCAAGAAAGTGGATATTTTGAGAGGGGTCAATTTGGGAAGGATGGTGATAGGCAGAGTGATAAGGTATCCAGAGTTTGGGGTATTTAATTTTAGACATGAACTCTTATTTCCCATTTTTTGACTTTTGAAGACTACTCACCTATAGTAGATAAAATTGCTCCTTGCAGCTAGGGCGAGCTCCACCATAGGGAACTATGGAGCCTCAGTAGAGGATGTTAGAAAGGATTTACAAGGGTGACTTGGGGAAAGACTTAAGTATTAATAAACTGGATTTTCACAGGAAAATCTCTTTTGAAATTATTTTCACCAAGACCCCAAAGCCTAACTGATAGTACCAGGCCAACTCCTGGTTGCCAGAGCTGCTTTTATCTTTCTCACCATCTCCCAAGTCATGGTCAGAGATATACTGCTGACTTCACTGTTAGGCTTGGTGAATCATTATGATGCAGACAAGACAAACTTGGGCTGCAGTTTGCTGCCAGATAAGACAAAGAAGGACCTTGCAGAAGCCTAATTTGGGGGTGGAGTGGAATGCTAGTTACCAGAGTTAAGAAAACAGCTAAACTTTTATGTCTTTGAGTTGACATATTCAGATTCCTAAAATCATAAAAGCAGAATATGAAACTCAATTTGAGATACACGGAAACAAAGAAAAAATGTGGGAGTTTTGTTCTGACCGGATTTTTTAAATTCATTCCTCCTTGTCTCACTATTTTATTTTCCCAAAGGGATTACCTTTAAAAAATGCTTTAAAATGCTTGCAGAATTCCTTGGGTTCAGCCAGATGTACATCTCAGGTTAACAGCATTCTTATCTGTATGATCTGCCTGTATTTTGTAGTTAAGATATTAACCTGCTAACTAGGTTTTAGTTTTTTAAATGGCATATGGTTATTCTTTGTCTAGTAAAACATGTTCACAGTTATCCCAGAACTAGTCTTCATCTTATTTTAGAATATTTGACTCTTGTGAAAGGAAGAGTTTAGATGTGAAAGCCGTAGAATTGCTGTCTTGGCAAGTTCATTCTGCTGGCACACATGTGCAGAAGTGTATCTAGATTGAAAATCATCAATCATCATGGAAATGCTTCCAAAAGTCTGAAGTTCTGTGTCAAGTTATTTGATGTTATAAGGCTTTAGGAAGAGGAGCAGTAGAAATAAGTTTATGCCTATTATATGTGATGGTGCTAGAGTTGGCAGCTCCTTTCTGACTAGGCTTCATCTTGAGAAGACCTTGCTTGGCTTAACACAGGTATGGGCTCCAGAAACCCCATTTAGTGTATTGCAGGCTTTGGTCATCCTCTGTATGTGAGAGAATTAATGGTCAGGAGTGGTAGGGGCTGACCCATGTACTGGAGAGGCAAGAATATACAATGGACAAAAGACAGTCCTCAATGAAAATTGATGCTGGGAAAACTGGGCAGCTACATGTAAAAGAATGAAATTAGAATGTTTTCTTATATACAGAAATAAACTCAAAATGGATTAAAGGCCTATGTTTAAGACTGGAAACTATAATAAAACACCTAGAAGAAAACATAGGCAGAAAACTGACATAAGGACTTCCCTGGTGGTCCAGTGGCTGAGACTACACTCTTAATGCAGGGGGCTGGGTTCAATCCCTTGTCAGGGAACTAGATCCCGCATGCCACAACTAAGAGTTTGCATGCTGTAACTAAAGATCCCGCATGCCACAGCAAAGATCGAAGATCCTGTGTTCCACAACTAAGACCCAGCACAGCCAAAAAATAAATACTAAAAAGAAGACTGACATAAATCACAGTAGTATTTTTTGAATATATCACCTAAGGGAAAAGAAAAAGAGCATAATAAGCAAATGGGATCTAAGTAAACTGTAAAGCTTTTGTACAGCAAAGGAAACCAGCCACAAAATGAGAAGACAACCTACTAAATGCAAGAAAATGTTTGCAAATGATATAAACAATAAAGGGTTAATACCCAAAATGTGTAAACAGTTCATACAACTCAATATCAAAAGAACAAACAACCAATTAAACATTGGGCAGATAAATACAGGGACTTCCCTGGTGGTCCAGTGGTTAAGAATCCACCTCACGGTGCAAGGGACACTGGTTTGATCCCTTGATCTGGGAAGATCCTACATGCCTCGGAGCAGCTAAGCCAGTGTGCCACAATTACTGAAGCCCACGCGCTTAGAGCCTGTGCTCTGCAGCAAGAGAAGCCACCATGATGAGAAGCCCGAGCACGGCAACAAAGAGTAGCCCCCATTCTCCACAAGAGAAAGCCAGCCAGGGGCAACAAAGGCCCACCACAGGTGAAAACTGAAAATAAATCTTTAAAAAACAAGATATACCAGATGGCCAGGAAACACGTGAAAACGTGCCCAGCGTTTTTAGTTACCAGAAATATGCAAATCAAAATCATGAGATATCACTCACACCTGTCAGAATGGCTATTATCAAAAGACCACAAATAACAAGTGTTGGTGAGGATGTAGAAAAAAGGGAACCCTGTATGCTGTGCATAGGAATGTAAATTAGTACAGCTACTATGGAAAACAATATGGAGGTTCCATGCAAACTGAGGATAGATCTGCTGTAAGATCAGCAGTTCTGTCTATGACCAAAAAAAAGTAAAAGTGAAAACCCTAATTCAAAAAGAAACAAGCACCTGTGTTCATAGCAGCATTATTTACAGTTGCCAAGATATGGAAGCGACTTAAGTTTCTTAACAACTGATAAATAAAGAAGATGTGAGGGACTTCCCTGGTAGTCCAGGGGCTAAAGACACCACATGCCCAGTCCAGGGGGCCCGGGTTCAACCCCTGGTTGGGGAACTATATTCTACATGCCGCAACTAAGATCAAAGATCCTAAGTGCTGCAACTAGGACCCACCACAGCCAAATGAAAAAGGATGTGAGATACAAGCACACACCCATACATATATACATGTGTGTGTATTCTCAGTCACTAAGTCATGTCCAACTCTTTGAGACCTCATGAACTGTAGCCTTCCAGACTCCTCTGTCCAGGGGATTTTCCAGGCAAGAATACTGGAGTGGGTTGCCATTTCCTCCAGGGAATCTTCCCAACCCAGGGATCAAACCCATGTCTCCTGCGTCTCCTGTTTTGGCAGGGGGATTCTTTACCACTGAGCCACCTGGGAAGCCCATATACACATACATACACACACACACACAATGATGGAATACTACTCAGTCATAAAAAATGAAAACGTGCCATTTGCAACAACATGGGTGGACCTGGAGGGTATTATGCTGAGTGTAATAAGTCAGAGACAGATACACTATGTGTTATCACTTACATGTGAAGTCTAAAAAATTAAAAATTAAAGTATGTACAGAACAGAAACAGATTCTCAGATATCAAGAATAAACTAGTAGTTACCAATGGGGAGAGGGAAGAGAGGGGAAGGGCAAGATAGAAGTAGGGGATTAAAAAGTACAAACAAACAGAAGTACAAACTACTATGTGTAAAACAAACTACAACGCAGGGTATTATAGCCAATATTTTATAATAACTTTAAATGGGAGTATAAGCCATAAAAATTTTGAATCACAGTGTTGTATACCTGAAACAAATATAAGTAAATTAGCTATGCTGCTGCTGCTGCTGCTAAGTCGCTTCCGACTTAGCAGTCGTGTCCGACTCTGTGCGACCCCATAGACAGCAGCATACCAGGCTCCGCTGTCCCTGGGATTCTCCAGGAAAGAACACTGGAGGGGGTTGCCATTGCCTTCTCCATGAAATACTTAAGTAAAAATTTTTAGAAAAAAGATTAGGGCCTGAACAGCAATCCTATGGAAGGATTCAAGAATTTTAGGGCAGCTTTTCGTAACCAGAATATTGATAAGTGTTTTGGTGGTTTCTTCCTTCTCTGGGACTTTACCTCCTATTGCTGGGTGTTTCACATTCTTGGCTTCTGCTCCATAGATGACAGCAGCCCTGGACCTTGGACCCTCAGTTATTGTGACAGTCAGGCCACATGCACATGTGTACACAGGCAGACATGCATTTTTAGGCATTGTGCCCTCAGTTGACAACCACCTCCGAGCTTGAGGTATGCTCTTTATTTCATAAATAGTCTGTTGGAAGCTTGGGATGTTGGAAAATGAACATAGGGGGAACATGTTGACTCTTGCCCTCCAGGCTTTATTTTCTGATTTGATCCTTGATAGGCATTATAATCAGAGAAAACTGTCTTTACTTCTTGTCAAGCTGACATATGGGCATTTTTTTTCTGTTGGATTGTGAGTGGTGCCTGGATCTGGTTCAAGATGAGAATCAGAGGAATGAGTTTTTCCTGGTAATATCTAGGAATGTTGGTCTCCAGCTTGACCTTAAGCAAGATTCTTCATGTGTTTCCTGGTCTAGGAGATAAATGGAAGAAACTAACCAAAAGTGGCAACTGGGTTCAACCCAGAATTATGGTTGGACTGCAGCTTCTGGTTTCTTAAACTGATTCCACTTGAATAGCCTTACAGGCCTTCAGATCCTCAGAGGCCACCAGTCCCTCTCATACGTTAAGCAGGGATGTTTTCATCAGGACAGTTTTTGAATGTGAGAATAAATAGGATAATGTTTCTCCATTTCATTGGCTAGAATATAGTAGGACAATTTTGTGGTTTGTGTCTACTTTTACTAAATTTATAAACATTTATTGATTTTCTCCCAAAAATAGCAGAATGCTACTTTGTGTGGGATTAGAGTGTATCTATAAACAATATCTGTAACAGTATCTATAAACAATATTTATAGAAACAAATCTGACAGAGCTGGAAGGGACTGTAAAGATAACAGTTCTAACCACTGACCTCCCCTTTTTCTTTTAGAGTTGGAGAAACAGACCTAAAGGGAGAAAAGTTACCTGCCTGAGATATTCCATATTGAGTTAGGTGTGGATCCCAGTTTTCCTTATTCCTTCTCAGAATTGTTTGTTATACCAGGTACTCGTCAGCCTTTCACTGCAGTACCCCCAGTGGCAGAGGACTGCCTGACCTCTGCTCAGTTTGGTTGAGATGTGATACATAGCTATGGACAAAGGGAATGACAACATAGATGCCTCACTAGAAGTGTCAGCCAGGACTGCTCCAAGAAGGAAGTCATTCCTAGCTAGGATATTCAGAGGGGATTTCCTGGAGGGGGAAGAGGCTTCTGCAGTGGAAAGGAAGCAGGGATGTCCATTTTATAGCAGAGTCCGGAACGCACAAGGAGTGTGGAGGGACTCTGCTGCTGCTGCTGCTGCTAAATCGCTTCAGTCATGTCCGACTCTGTGCAACCCCATAGACGGCAGCCCACCAGGCTCCCCTGTCCCTGTTTAGACTCATTTGGCTGATGCTGGGCAGAAACAAGAGAAAGTAGTTCAAGTCACTGGGGGTTTGGTTGACGAGACTAACTGAATCTCCTTTGGAAAACACTTTTTCCTAGACTCATGTCTAGTCTTTAATAATGAATAATCCTGTTAATCACCTTTTTTACCTGGAGAATTGAGTCACATGCTTCGCAGCATGGCCCTGGTGAATTTATGGCCTGTTCTGGCAGTCCTGGAGGTGTGGAAGACGGGAATGAAGGTTTGCTAACTTCCTGAGGAATGTTAATAAGACAGTCTGCTGCTGCTACTGCTGCTGCTGCTCGCTTCAGTCGTGTCGGACCCTGTGTGACCCCATAGACAGCAAGTCTATGTTACTAAGTCTAATAAGACAGTCTAGTTACTTCATCTGGTTCCTGTTTTCCTTGGACTTGCCCTTCAGTCTTCCTTTGCAAGTCCATATTCTTCTAAATTGATGTGTATTTGATTTCTTTCTGATTTGTTTCCTAAGTATCACCCAGGAGCTATCTGTATCATAGTCACTTGAGGTATGTGTTTAAAATGCAGGTTTCCTGGTCCAGACTAATTCAGGATTTTTCCTTTATTGAAACCTAGAAATTGGAATTTTAAACAAACTTATAGGCAGTTTTTATATGAATCGCTGGGTTAGACTTGATGCTATATAGCAGTAATATATATATATTGTCATCTTTGTAAATCTAGACCATTTGTTTGAATCTTCTTGTATTTTCTAAACCACACTCAGGGCACAGATGGGACATCATGTTTAATGGATCTGAAAGAATTTTCTTGTAGGCATCTTGGTTAATATCTGTTTAGTAGGACTTGCCTGGTCCAGTGTTTGAGAATCCGTCTGCCAGTGCAGAAGACATGGGTTCTATCCCTGGTCTAGAAAGATCCCACATGCCACGGGGCAACTAAGCCCATGCACCAAAACTACTGAACCTGAGAGCCACAATAAAGAGAAGCCTCAGCAATGAGAAGTCCATGCACTGCAGTGAAGAGCAGCCACCACTTGCTGCAACTAGAGAAACCCTGCTTGCAGCAACAAAGACCCAACGCAGCCAAAAAAAAAATCTGTTCAGCAGCCAGTTAGATGTAATCACTTTGAGGAAGCCCTTGATAAATAATTATTTTCTTTATATGCCTGTTACTGGTCTCAACAGACAAAGCAAGAAATTCTTTTGTATTTTTATATTTTGACCTCACCATGAAGCTTGACCGGGGATTGAACCTGCATCCCACTGCATTGAAAGTGCAAAGTCTTAACTACTGCACCACCAAGGGAAGTCCCTACCTGTTGTTTTTTTAGGTCAAATCTTAACTTAGGTCATTAGTTTCCAATTTCTTAGTCTGTTTACTAGGAGAGTTAGAGTAAACTTTAGTCAGAAGTATGAATAAGGTTCAGTCATTCTGTATTTGGATTCAGAGATTCATGGGTTGAATCTAGGCTTCATTTCTTATTGTATTTATTTGGCTGCACCAGGTCTTAGCTGCAGCAGTCAGGATCTTTGATCTTCCTTCGGGGATTTTAGTTGCAGCATGTGGAATCTAGTTCTCTGACCATGGATCAAACTTGGGCGCCCTGAATTGAGAGCATGGATACTTAGCCACTGGACCACCAGGGAAGTCCTGGGCTCCACTTCTTATTAGCTTTGTACCCTTGAACAAATATCTTCTCCTAAACCTTTGTTTTACCTTTAAAATAAATGGAGCAAGTAAAATGACACCCCACTCCAGTACTCTTGCTTGGAAAATCCCATGGACGGAGGAGCCTGTTAGGCTGCAATCCATGGGGTTGCTAAGAGTCGGACACGACTGAGCGACTTCACTTTCATGCATTGGAGAAGGAAATGGCAACCCACTCCAGTGTTCTTGCCTGGAGAATCCCAGGGAGGGCGGAGCCTGGTGGGCTGCCCTCTATGGGGTCGCACAGAGTTGGACACGACTGAAGTGACTTAGCATAGCATAGCATAGTATCTGCCTACCAGAGTCATGAAGAAAATTAAATAAGAGGTTGGCTAGCAAAGTGCCTAGAATATGTGCTTAGTAAATTGTTGTGATTAATGGCGGTGGTGGAGGAGGAAGTGGTAGCAGTAGTTTGATGGTTCTAGTCTTTAGGTGTATTTCTGGCCAGATTCATGTACACCAAAGATAAGAAGTTGGTATTTTTCTACCCTGTGAATGACCTGTTTTTTGTATGTCAGTCTTATCCCAAATAGCTTAAGCATTTAAAAATTACTCATGTAGATATTATTTATATAAGATAAAATATAATTAGGAAATTATATTTACTTTCATCATGAAAAGGATTCAGATAAAAGATGTTTTCTGTATACAAATTAAAGTGTTATCTAGTTCTGATAATGCAACGGAATAGATAATACATGTATAATGCCACTAAAACCCTTTTTTGAAAGTAATTTAACATTATGTTTCAAAGACCTGGGATATATTATTTGTTGAATGAAGAGCCTAAAATATTATGCCCTTTGACCTAATCATTTTTAACAGAATAATTATTGGAAGCTATTTTTATCAAAATGCTAATGATAGAATACTTAAGTAATTTATGGTAAATCAAATCTGTGTGATATTATGGAGACATTGACATAATTGTGAAGACTATAATAACATACAGAGCTTTTGATACGTTAAATGTAATGAGGTACAGAATTCTCTCTCTGCTGATTATAGCTATGCACCATTATACATGCATGTGGTTAAGGCCTGAATAGGCACTTGACAAATGAAAAACAAAACAGACTTGACAAGAGATATGAGTCTGAACATTTTTTAATTTTAATTTTTTAATTCTGCATTTTTTAATTTCTAGTATTGTAGGTAAAGTATTGTCAGTAAACTCTATAATTTAAAAAAAAAATTGTTACCTTCAGCTAGATGAATCTTGTATTTTCTTATCCTAAAGCAGTGGAGAAAGTGGCCTTGCCCAGTTTCATTCATTGCTTGTCTTGTTTGCTGACGAAGATGGAGCAGTTATGTAATATACCTCCTCTCTGGGAAAAGGGTGTAAAGAAGGAACTTGGAAATAAGGTGGTGTAGGATATATGGCAAAAGAGTTTCCCCTCTCAGTCACACAGGTGTTTTGAGCTCCAAATAACACCTGGAGAGGGGTCTTGCCTTTCAATGGGCAGTACATAACCATAATAGGCTTCAGCAATACGTGAACCGTGAACTTCCATATGTTCAAGTTGGTTTTAGAAAAGGCAGTAGAACCAGAGACCAAATTGCCAACATCCGCTGGATCATGGAAAAAGCAAGAGAGTTCCAGAAAAGCATCTATTTCTGCTTTATTGACTATGCCAAAGCCTTTGACTGTGTGGATCACAATAAACTGTGGAAAATTCTGAAAGACATGGGAAAACCAGACCACCTGACCTGCCTCTTGAGAAATTTGTATGCAGGTCAGGAAGCAACAGTTAGAACTGGACATGGAACAACAGACTGGTACCAAATAGGAAAAGGAGTACGTCAAGGCTGTATATTGTCACCCTGTTTATTTAACTTATATGCAGAGTACATCATGAGAAACACTGGACTGGAAGAAACACAAGCTGGAATCAAGATTGCCGGGAGAAATATCAATAACCTCAGATATGCAGATAACACCACCCTTATTGCAGAAAGTGAAGAGGAACTAAAAGCCTCTTGATGAAAGTGAAAGTGGAGAGTGAAAAAGTTGGCTTAAAGCTCAACATTCAGAAAATGAAGATCATGGCATCCAGTCCCATCACTTCATGGGAAACAGATGGGGAAACAGTGGAAAGAGTGTCAGACTTTATTTTTCTGGGCTCCAAAATCACTGCAGATGGTGACTGCAGCCATGAAATTAAAAGATGCTTACTCCTTGGAAGGAAAGTTATGACCAACCTAGATAGCATATTCAAAAGCAGAGACATTACTTTGCCAACAAAGGTCTGTCTAGTCAAGGCTATGGTTTTTCCTGTGGTCATATATGGATGTGAGAGTTGGACTGTGAAGAAGGCTGAGCACCAAAGAATTGATGCTTTTGAATTGTAGTGTTGGAGAAGACTCTTGAGAGTCCCTTGGACTGCAAGGAGATCCAACCAGTCCATTCTGAAGGAGATCAGCCCTGGGATTTCTTTGGAAGGAATGATGCTAAAGCTGAAACTCCAGTACTTTGGCCACCTCATGCAAAGAGTTGACTCATTGGAAAAGACTCTGATGCTGGGAAGGATTGGGGGCAGGAGGAGAAGGGGATGACAGAGGATGAGATGGCTGGATGGCATCACTGACTCGATGGACGTGAGTCTGAGTGAACTCCGGGAGTTGGTGATGGAGAGGGAGGCCTGGCGTGCTGTGATTCATGGGGTCACAAAGAGTCGGACACAACTGAGCGACTGATCTGATCTGATCTGATCTGTGCTATAATGCTCAGTAAATAAGAATGAGGGAAAAGGATTATATTATTGTTTTAATACTGTTATTATCAAAAGCTTATGATCTCTCAATATACCAGATAATTAGTGTATAATGACAATCTGCTCTTTAGTAGTTTGCAGTTTAGAGATAAGGCTTCCTGTTAATTCTGAGTAAAATAGCTTATGCCTTAAGATGCCTTAAGATGCTCTAGGGAACAAAAAGCTGAGAGTATCTTGTTTTCCTCTGAATAATCTATACACTAAGTATTAGTATCCTTTAATACTGTGGAATTTATTTTTCATTATTCATGGCAAGAAATGAAGATTGGTGTAAAATGAGGCTAGTTGGTCAGTTCTTTTGCTTATCCTATCTTCTTTTTAAAGTTTTTTTTTTTTTTTCAAAAATTCATTAAAATTATTTATGTATTTTTCGGCTATGCTGGATCTTCCTTGCTGCCTGCAGGCCCTCTCTAGTTGTGGAGAGGCGGGGCTGCTCTTTGTTGTGGTGCAGTCGCTTCAGTAGTTGCAGCACGTGGGCTGGCTCCCAGGGTCTAGAGCATAGGCTTTACCTTTGTGGCGCCCAGGCTTAACTGCTCCAGGGCCTCTGGGATCTTCCTGGACCCAGGGATCAGACCCGTGTCCCTTGTATTGGCTGGTGGATTGTTAACCACCAGAAAAGAAGTCCTCCTTTTCTTTTAAAATAATGTGTATCATGTGTTTATTAAGGGAAAAAATTAACATTCTAGGACTTAGGTCTTTAAAAGGGTATTCATTTAATAACAGCATGAGAAACTTTCCATGTTAGTAAGTGTCCTCTACTCCATCATTCTTAAAGGCTGTATCATAATCCACTGAGTGGTTGTTCCCAATCGCCTGTGGTGTTTCACTAGTTTAAAAGTCACTGTAACTTGGGACTTCCTTGATGGTCCAGTGGTTAAGACGCCATGCTTCCATTGCAGGAGGCATGAGTTTGAGCCCTGATTGGTGAATTAAGATCCTGCATGCCACAGTGCAGTAAAAAAAAATATTTTTTTTTTAGTAAATAAGTAAATAGAATTCTTTGTAATTAAAGCTATTGTCATTATTTCCTTAGCGTAATTTCAGGATTTACACATTTTTCATCTTTGATGCGTATTGGCTAACCATTTTTTGCAGTGTTTCTTGGTCTTGGCTCTCTCCTGTGCCCCTCCACGTCTCTGTTGGGGATAGAGAATGTATTCCTCTGCTAGGTTTCAGTCCTCTTGCCTTTCCCAGACTTAAGCTGCCCTCTGGCCTTTAATTATCTGACTCTGTATAGTTCATCCTGGTATCTGTGCCTCCTGTTTGGATTTACTTTCCTTTCTCCACTAGCTTCTGCCTAACACACTCTTTTTTTTTTTTTTTTTTTAAACAGTGTCAGACTTTATTTTGGGGGGCTCCAAAATCACTGCAGATGGTGACTGCAGCCATGAAATTAAAAGATGCTTACTCCTTGGAAGGAATGCCTAACACACTCTTAACACACTCTGAGTTTTAGAGACTTTATGAGTCTCCCCTCCCCCCATTTTATTAAGCCATCCTGGCTTTCTGTATAGGCACAGTTACACATGTCTATTTGCAGATACATGCAGGCAGAAGTGTCCTCGCGAGTCTTAGAATCTTCCTGATTGTAAGGCCTTTGCTTTCTTTTTTTCCCTCTGCCCTGACTTATAAGCTGCAGGGAGCCATTAAGCCTCAAGCTTACCCTGCCATGCTGCTGGTTGCTGGCAGGTATCCCAGTTGGTGAGTGGGGAGCAGTCCCATTCTGGGAAGTGTTACAGGAGCTGTATGAAGCCTTGGCCCCTTGTCACACAGCTTGGGGAGACAGTATGTGGCACCCCATCCACATCTCTTAAACTTCCTTTGAAAAAGCAAGGGGGCTCCCTCCTTCACATGCTGCTTTGTCATTCCTTGGTGAGGGTGAGGTTGTGGGTTAACTCTTGGTTTCCTCTACAGAGCCAGCCGTTTGCATCTCCCTTGTATGAAATTTTGTTCATCTATTCTGTCTTATAACCTGTGAAATCAAACAGAACATTAGAATAGACTATCTCTGAACTAGTACTTGTAAGGCACCTGTTCTGTCCTGAGCCCTGTACTAGAAACTTCACATTTTATTAAATCTCTTAGCAGCCCTATTAGATAAATAATATTATTTAAGTTTTCTAGATAAGCAAGATTCAGAAAGGTTAAATGACTGATGAAGTTCACAAAGCTGCTAAGTCAACATTCTTAAACCTAGACCTCTCCCAAGTCCAAAACTGGAGAGGTTGGACTTAAGACTTTCTTGGACGCAAATAAATAAAGCCTTTTCTCTTTTCCTTTTCTGGGAGGCAGAAATGGAGACTTGTTTAAGGCATAGGGTTGTTTCTTATCAAATACATTGTCCTTAGTGTACAGAGCAGATTGTCTCAGACACTTCCGTGTGCTTGGAGATGTTGAGAAACTCCAGATTCTGGTTTAGTAGGTCTAGGGTGAGGCCTGAGATTCTTGGTTTCCAGCAAGCTTCCAGATGTTCCTTTGACTAGCACGGCTCTAGATCAGTGGTTTTTAAACCTGAGCAGTCAGAAGATTCACCTGGAGATTCTTGACAAAAATTCAGGTTTACTGGCCCAAAACTCAGAACTTTCTAGTTTGAAGGAGTTTTATGGTAGGCTATGGGAATTGTTTTTGTTTTGTAGTTTTTTTAAAAAAGAAACTTCCCTAGGTTATTGTGATAAACAGTTTAAGAATCACTGGTCTAGAAGCTGACATATTACTGGTACATTGTCCCATACAACACAAAGGTGTGAGTGGCAATAAATTTTGCTGTATTAAACATTTGCGGGGCTGTGTTGGTTAGGTTAGGGCTTCCCTGATGGCTCAGATGGTAAAGAATCTGCCTGCAACACAGGAGACCCAGATTCAACCCCTGGGTCAGGAAGATCCCCTGGAGAAGGGAATAGCTACCCACTTGAGTATCCTTGCTTGGAGAATTCATGGACAGAGAAATCTGGCAGGCTATAAAAGAGTAAGAAACCCAGTCATATTTCTTGGAAGGGCTAGCTCACAAACCCCAAGAGCAGAAAGTATTCTTGGATCTCAGAAGGAAACAGCTAGGAATTGGAAAGCCACTAGGAACCGGGGGTGTCCATGCTTCCTAAATTTACTGTTTCCTTTTCTCTGGGAATGGCTTTGGTAGAAAATGGCCACCCAGTTTGGTTTAGCGCCACCAGCCAGTTCCATACTGCTGAGAGAATTTGAATGACCTAGTCTAATCTAGCCTCTGGACTGGTTCTCCCTGAGCCAGGAGGCCACCCCAGGACAGTGCTGTGATCTGGACATCTGGGCTTATATCAGATGAACTCAGCTCCAGGGCCCCACTCTGAGTGCAGGGACATAGGGGTCCCCCTAACATCTTTGGTCAGGCCTCAGTAAGGTGGTTACTCTTAAGTGCTTACTATGTAGCTCTGTGTTGTTGGGGCAGGAGAACAGAACCAGATAAGATAAAGCCCCTGCTCTTGGAATTGAGAGGGCATTATTAGCTTAATGGAGAAGAGAGACAAGTGAATATTTTAAAACTGTGATAAGATCTAAGTACTGTGAGTAGAGGGCTATCTTGGAAGCCTACAAGAGAGGAACTTAATCAGCCTGGACATTAAGAAATATTAGGAGAGGACATGTCTGAACTGAATCATGAAACGTAAGGACATAATGGCCAGGTAAAGAGAAGAGTAGGCGAAAGCATTTCTGGCATTGGAACAGCCTAACCATGAGATAAAATCATTATGTATCATTGAAGATTTTGTGTGAGTAATAATTTATAAGCAGCTCTTTCTATAGTATAACGTCCATGGAAGGATGTGAAGCTGGAGAGATAGATAGGGGCCACGTTGAGGAGAATCTTGATGCCATGCTGAAGGGCTTGAATTTAGGGGAAAGTGAAAGTGAAGTCACTCAGTTGTCTCCAACTCTTTGCAACCCCATGGACTGAAGCCTACCAGGCTCTTCCATCCATGGGATTTTCCAAACAAGAGTGGGTTACCATTTCCTTCTCCAGGGGATCTTCCCGACCCAGGGATCGAACCCAGGTCTCGCACATTGTAGGCAGATGCTTTACCGTCTAAGCCACCAGGGAAGTCGAATTTAGGGGTAGGGGAACTATTAGATATTTTTTAATGGACATGGGAGGATTTCCATTCTTTAAGAAGATGAATGATTATAGTGTGGAGTATAGTTTTGTTGATGGCCTTGCCTGAAGGCAAGTCGTGTAGAGGAGAGAGGATGAAGAAGAAGGAGCCAACTGTAGGAATATTTAGGAGGAAGTTAGGAGTATAGGGTGAATCCCAGGCTTGAGTGAGCAGGGAGATTTTGGTGGCATCAGATGAAATGAACAATTTGGGGAAGAAGATAATTTGTTTTAGATACATTGAGTTTGAAAATTTGAAAATGCCTGTCAAGACACATCGGTGATGGTGCCAGTTAGGTGGGGTCTCGGCCTTAAATAGTTATCAGGGTTTACAGGTTTGGGAGTGGTTCCCCTCACTCTTCCTTTCTTTTTAAAACCCGCACCCTCCCCCCACCAGTCTCTGCTTGACACTCTTATTCCAGCTACTCTTCCTTTTCTTTTTCTATTTTAAATTTAAGACTTACCTACTTCCTCCTTTCATCTTTCTATGCAAGCAGTAGATTGTTTAAAGATTTGACATGTTTTAGCTTCACTCTGAGATTTGCTGGTAGAATTTTAAATGAACTTCCTAGACTATAAGGTATATGAGGACAGAGATCATTCCTAGTAGTTAGGTTTCTCACACCTAGAACAGTTCTTGGCATTGAATTGGTGCTGACTCAGTGAGCAAATAAAGGAATGAATCATTGAATCACATAAAGAGTTTAATAGACTCTATTGGGAATGCCCTTTCTCTAAGACTGATCTTTTCTATCAAGCATTTCTCTGAGTTGAATTTTGGAGAACGAAAGAGGGTTGGTTTGTTACAGAAGTGGATAAGGGCATTTCAGGCAGGAGGAGTAGCATAAGCAGAGACATGGAGGCACAGGGCAGATAAGTAATTGAGATGTGAATATCTCTTTCTCTCCTATCTCAGGTCACTCTAGCAAACCTGGTATGGTTTATACTTACGTCTAACAGTGGTTGTGATGTGTTTTGTTTATAATTTTCTACACATGTGTTGGTAAGAATTAGTGATACATAATACGGTTGCACTGGTAGAAAACCTTTCATCAGGTTCATTAGGTCCAAAGTCTAATACAAGTCTTCTTTGAAGCCATCTTTGACTATCAGACAGAATTTACTTCTTCCTCTTGGTGTTTATATAACATATTATACCTATCTCTGTTATGTTTTCTTATTTACATGTTTCATTTGACTAGTATAGCCCTGACTTTGTAGTTAGTAGACATTAATTAAATGTTTGATGGATAACTGAGTGAATGAATGGATATTTATACCCAAGGTCAGCCACACTGAAGAGAAACTTCACCTTCTTTCTCTCTTTTCTCTTGTAGCTATTTGTAGTGGATGTCCAGACAAGCCAGATCACCAAGATTCCCATTCTGAAGGACCGGGAGCCTGGATGTGTGACTCAGCAGGGCTGCGGTATCCATGCTATCGAGCTGAATCCCTCTAGAACACTGTTAGCCACTGGAGGAGACAACCCTAATAGTCTTGCCATCTATAGGCTGCCTACACTAGATCCTGTGTGTGTGGGAGATGTAAGTTTTTAAACAGAGTTCAGCAGGTAACATGGACCTTCCTCCCTTAAGCCCTTCAGGAAGGAATGGTTTGCTTACTGCTGACTCGGGGGCTGGGTTGGGGTGAGGAGTTGTAACGGTGAGATGTGGGTGTAGAGATTTCAGAGTGGGTACTGCGCTCCCCACAGAGAGCTTCAGATGTTGACAGAAGGTATGTTTGATAAAGGTGCGTGCAGCACACCTCAGATGCCAGCAGCAGTGGGTTGGTGTTTACACATCTCCTACTGCCCATGGTCAGAAAAGTTTGTTAAATTATTCATTCAGCAACTATTTTTTGACCCTTCTGTGGCCAGCCATTGTCTTAGACTCTGGGGATGTAGCAGTGAATAAAAGACAAAGCCCCCATATCCTCTTGAAGCCTGTGCTCAAGTCAAGGGAGGCATATAAACCAACAAAAATGTACCAGCAGTAAGTCAGAGCGGTGAGTGCCATGGAGAAGAGTAAAGGCAGGCTAAAGAGAGAGAGTGTGGTGGAGGATGCTGTGGTCAGGGAAGGCCTCTTTGATAAGAATAACACTTGAACAGGGAGGCTTAAAGGAAATGTGGGTACACGCCATCCTGATGTCTGAGGAAGAGAGTTCAAAAGATGGAAGAACATAGAGGTCGGTTCTAGCTGTTGTCCCAGAAAGCAAAGGGGAGAGTGCCAGGATGAAGTTGGAGGGATGAGAGGTGGGTAATGGTGTGGAAGGAGCCACAGGTAAGACATCAAGAGAGAAAGTGCTGGAGCAGTGTGTCCACCGGCCGTGTTTATAGCCCGTAGGCAAGCCAATTTCATTCCAGCTTTGAGCTTCTCAAGACAGAAAGTTAAAGATTGTAGGCTCATGCCAATTGGGTTGCCATCACCAGAGATCAGAATTGTAATTTTTACAAAGATACTTTCATCCAGCCTTTTAAGCTTTTCAGGGGCGTGCGTTGCGATCCTCATTTCACTCGTTTCTTTCCCCCCTCCTCCCACACCCATCTCGCCCTCCTCTTGAAGGATGGACACAAGGACTGGATCTTTTCCATCGCGTGGATCAGTGACACTATGGCCGTGTCTGGTAAAGTGCCCTTTTGCAAGGAATTGTGGTGTGGCAGGGAGGGAGGGAGGCTCAAAGTTACAAATGGGATAGTAGCGGGACTAGAAATAGCCTAATAACCGACCATCAGCCAGGGGCCAGAAAACCTTGTATCGTCTCTTTATCTGACTTAGCATGTGACCTTGGATAAGTCATGTCCCTTGTATATTCCTAGTCTGGAAAGTACTAGAAGTACTGGTACACTTATTACTCATACTCTGCCTTTTTTAATAGATCCTGTGTGATGGCCCCTTAGCTTCAACATTTTGTTGGGATTCACTGAGACAATAGTTGGGAAAGTGCTTTTGGAAAAGTTGTACTCTGGAAAATATTAGGAGCAATGATCATTTTCTGTACAACTTTATAGTGTTAATAAAGCTGTACAGGATTGGGGGAATTCCCCTCCCAATGGTAGAACAGTCAGGAAAAATACATGGAAATGAGTGAAGAGATACTCAAAATGCTTTCTGAATACCCACAGCAGCCTAGAACACAGGCTCAGAGTGCCAGCCAGCTTTTCTGGGTACCTGGCTTCCCAGGTGGCACAGCAATAAAGAAGCCACCTACCAATGCAGGAGACACAGGAGATGAGGGTCAGGAAGATACCCTGGAGGAGGAAATTGCAACCACTCCAGTATCCTTGCCTGGATAATTCCATAGACAGAGGAGTCTCAGGAGCTACGGTCCACGTGGTTGCAGAGAGTCAGACATGACTGAGCGATGGAGCATGCCTGCATATATATGTAAAAATATAATCGCCCATTCCAAATTCCCAAATTTTTAAAAATCACAAGAGTTGCTAAATTAAGTACTTCATATGTTATTTCATAGAATTATCATAACAATCCTAGAAGGTTTGCATTGTTAGCCTCATTTCACAATTGAGAAGATTTAGATTCTGAGAAGTTATAATTTGCCAGAGGCTACAGAGACAGTGAGAGATGGAGTCAGGATCTGAAGCCAGCTCTCAGTTCAAAGCCCATGTTTAGAACTGCTACAAACAAAGCTAAGGGAACATAAATGTTTCTTTCTTTGGATTTTTTGCAAGGCAGTAGAAAACAGCAAGGAAGGAAGAGAAGTCTAATGGACAAGCATAGTCACAGTTCAAAATTTTTCACTAGTGGTTCAGAAGCTTTTGGATTCCCTGTCATTTGTCTTCCCAAGAAATGAGAGCTTCTGGAGGGCAAAGACTGAATCCTGTCCCCTCTATAGGGACTATATGTATGACAGTAACCTGAATTAAATGGGGTTGTTGGGAGCCAGGACATGGCTTTTTTGGAGAGCTTTCCTTCTCTTTTTAATATATCCTGGGAGCATTCTATGTTTTCAGGCTGATAGCTTCCAAGGCTACATTTTGTGAACAGTAAGCAAGTTTTAGGAATATTGGCTCTGAAACAGGAACAAACTCACAAATGTAGAATATAAACTTATGGTTACCAAAACAGAGAGGGAGGGAGTTGGGATAGATTAAGGGTATAAGATTAACTGATACAAACTACTGTATATAAAATTAAAAAAGTATAAAGGATATACTGTATAGCACAGGGTATTATGCTCAGTATCTTATAATAACCTATAATGGAATATAATCTGCAAAAAATACTGAGTCATTTTGTTATGTACCTAAATCAGTTATATTTCAATTTAAAAAGAAGAAAGAATATTGACTCTGAGAGAAAGATATCCTATGGTCTTGGATTAGAGGAATTAATGCTGTTAAAATACCTGTATTTCCCTAAGCAATCTGCAGATTTAATGCAATCCTTACCAAATACCCATGACATTTTTCATCAAACTAGAGCAGTCCTAAAATTAATATGGAACCACAAAAGACCCCAAATTGCTAGAGCAATTTTTTTTTTTAATTCTGTTTGTTTGCTCGCTTGCTTTTGGCTGCTTTGGGTCTTCGTTGCTATACACAGGCTTTTCTGGTTGCAGTGTGCAGGCTTCCCGCTGTGGTGGCTTTTCTTTTGTGGAGCATGGGCTCTAGGCACTTGGGCTCAGTAGTTGTGGCTCTTGGGCTCCAGGGGACAGGCTCAGTAGTTGTAGCACATGGGTGCAGTTGCTCCACAACATGTGAAATCTTCCTGGACCAGGGATCAATGCAGGTGGATTCTCATCCACTGTACCACCAGGGCAGTCCTGCCAGAGCAATCTTGAGATGAAAAAGAACAAAGCTAGAGATAGCATGCCCCCTGACTTCAGACTAAACTACAAAGCTGTGGTCACTGAAACAGTATGGTACTGGCACAAAAAGACACTCAGATCAATGGGACAGAACAAAGAAGTAAACTGGTCAGGAAATCTGTGGCAAAGCATATACAATGGAGAAAAATCAGTCTTTTTAATGAGAAGTGCTGGGAAAAATGGACAGCTATATGTAAAAGAATGAAATTATTGATAGAACATTTTTCACACCAATATAATAAACTAAACTCAAAATGGATTAAAGACCTAAATGTAAGACTGGAAACCATGAAACTCCTAGAAAACATAGGCAGAACAATCTTTAATATAAATCATAGCAATGTCTTATTTGATCTCCTGAGGCAAAGGAAACAGCAAAAAAAGACAGCCTATGGAATGGGAGAAAATGTTTGCAAATGATATCACCAACAAAGATTAATATCTAAAACATATAAACAGCTTGTGCAACTCTATGAAAAAATAAACACCCCAGTTAAAAATTGGTCAGGGGATGTCCCCAGTGGTGCAGTGGGTAAGAATCCACCTGCCAATGCAGGGAATACAGGTTCAATCCCCGGTCGGGGAACTAAGATCCCACAGGCTGAGGAGCAACTAAGCCCACGTGCTCCAGAGCCCCACAACTGGAAATGCCTGCACCACGATGAACAGGGCCACACGAGGCAGTGAAAATCCCATGTGCCACAACCGAGACCCAAAGCAGCCAAAATAAAATTAATAAAATAGGTAGCTGTGGAATTCCCTGGCAGTCCAGTGGTTAAGACTCTGCACTTTCACTGCCAAGAGTGCAAGTTCAGTTCCTGGGCAGGGAACTAAAATCCCACAAGCCACATCTAAAAAGCTAAAACAGGTACCAACAAGGACCTATTATATAGCACAGGGAACTCTGCTCAATATATTGTAATAACCTAAATGGGAAAAGAATTTGAAAAAGAATAGATACGTATATATATAACTGAATCACTTTGCTGTACACTTGAAAGTAACACAATACTGTTAATCAACTATATTCCAATGTAAAGTAAAAATAAAAAAAAGCAGAAGATGTGGTATATATACACAATGGACTATTAGTCAGCTATTAAAAAAGAATGAAATTCTACCATTTTCAACAACATGGATGGACCTGAAGGGTATTATGCTTAGTGAAATAAGTCAGTGAAAGACAAAAACTCATCACTGGAATGTGGACTCCAAAAATAAAATGAATGTATAAAAACAAAACAAACAGTTTCACAGAAAAAGAGAATAAACTAGTGGCTATCAGTGGGGGTATGGGGGCAAGATAGAAGTATGGAATTAAGTACGAACTACTATGTATAAAATAAGCAACAGGGATATATTTACAGCCAAGGAAATATGGCTATTTTATAATGACCTTAAATGGAGTATAATCTATAAAAATATTGAATCACTGTGCTGTACACCTGAAACATAGAATATTGTAAGTCAACTAATACTAACAGTAAAAAATTAAAATCTAGGGACTTCCCTGGTGGTCTCGTGGTTAAGACTTCCAATGCAGGGGGCACTGGTTTAATCCTTAACTGGGGAAGAGCCCATATGCTTCATGGAGCGGCCAGAAAAAAAAGAAAGATTAAAATCTAAATGCGCTATTCACATCTTCTATTGAGACTTTAATTATGATAATATAGACCATACCTTCCTTATAAACTATAGAATAAATAAAAACTCTACATACACAACAGAAACCCATCAATGTTCCTAATATATAATTTTGCCATCTAAATTGAGGAAATACAGCTTTGTACAAATAATAATCTTCAAATGCTGTGTTCTCCAAATTGTTGCATATTGAAAGAAGCTTGTGTTTCAGTTTCCTGATCATCCAACTAAGTTGGTACACCTCCCTACCCTAATGATGGAGATGCCCTGTGACAGCTGTGTGCAGGATACACAACACCACATACACTTGTGGAAGCTAAAGAGTAAAATCACAGTATACATTTTAAAACTGTAATACGTGCAGAGACAATAAGCCTAATTTGGAGGAGTGATATATATAAAGATTGAGAAACTGCCTCAAATTTTTGCAGTAAGCAGCTCAGTTGCAAATATTAATAGTTCCAACATTCAGCTGTGCAGGAGAGCAGGGGCTAGATTTTCGGGGAGGAACTTCCCTGGTGGTTCAGTGGTTGAGACTCCATGTTTCGGCTGCAGAGGGCTTGGGTTTGATCCTTGTTTGGCATCCTAAGATCCCATAATCTGCACAGTGCAGTAAAAAAAAAAAAAGCTGTTGAATTTTCAGTTATGCTTCATTTACATCCAAATCAGGAATTTCATACTCTGAGAGGTCACATCAGCAAGAAAGTTCAGATAGTTTTAAGTCAATGTAGATGTCTTATTTAATTGGGTATAAACAAGGTTCTATTATTTACCAAAAAAAATGTTTGATGTACCATTAGCATTAAAATAGGTTTTGCTGCATTAAAAAAAAGAATATTGGCTCTGATAATAAAGACGTGAATTTGAATCCTGGTCCTACCACTTATTAGCATAGAGGACAAGTTACTTAAGCCTTTTTAAGACTTGGGTTTAAACATGGATAATGATTGTACATACTTTACAGGGTCATTGGGAAGATCAAATATTATAGTGTTTAGTGGCTGCCATAGTGAAAATGCTCCATCCTTGTTAACCAGTGTTAATGTTCACATTTGATGAACATCAACCCCTTGATGATGAACATTCCCCTCAGATTCAGGGTATTCAAACTCATCATCTCCCTCCCAGGACCACACTTCTCCCTACCATTGGTAAATGTTCCTGCCTTCTACCTAGGCACACAGCCAGGGAACTAATTCTGTTCATTCTCCATAGATTACCAAGCCCTGTTGATATGATTTTCTAAAATATCTCTTACACCCATCAATTTATTTTCTGTCTTCCCTGGGTGCTCATCATCTATCTTTTGAATTATCCCAATGTCCTTCCGTATTTTCTCTCTGATTCTAGTCTTATCTCCTCTAATCTCATCTTCATGTTGCTGCCAGATTAGTTCTTTAAATAAATTTTTCCTTACTGCAAAAGTAACATATGTTTGTTATAAGAATTTTTAAAATTCAAATAAAAAAGGAAAGCATTACCCACACAATCTCTGCCTAGAGATAGCCACTGTTAACATTTTTAAATACATCTTGCTAGTCTTTTTTCAGTACATACTCCAGTTGTTAAAATGGGATCATTACTAGGTTAAAATAGGATCATTTAGAGGGATAGACAGATGTATGATATACCAAGCATAAGAAAATGTTGATGGTAGACTCTAGATGTAAGTATATAATTCATTGTAAAATTCTTTCAGCATTTCAGCGTGCTTGACATTTTTCATAATAAAGCTTGTGGTGTTTTATTTTTTTAACTTGCATTATAACTCTTACGTAGTTCTCTAGATATGCCCTTCTCTTGGTGTCCTTTTCTGGATTTCACACACATTGAACCCTCTGTTTTGAACCTGTCCACAGACCTTACGGTGCAAACAAATTGAGTGATATTTCTCCCATGTTAGATAGTTTTTACTGTGAAGTATTCAGGAGATTTAAAGTGTGGGAGGGGCACCTTCTGGTCTGAAAGGAATGTTGGCAAATACTGATACTGAAAGGAATTTGAAAATTTTTTAAATGGTTCTTGATATACTGTTTTATATCTATCCAATAGACCTGTTTTAAGTGCTTCATTATTATTTCCTAAGGAAAACAATTTATGTTATTAAGCATTCATCTTATGTAGAACAGTCATTCTTAATTCAGGGGTTGTGGTCCCTTTAAGGAGCCTAGGAACCTCCCCGAAGTTGAGTGTGCAATGTAGATCTTTGGTGTATTTTTCCAGAGAAAGAAGTCTTTAACATTCCTAAGTCTGAAGAAGGGGTACTGGGACTCAGAAAATGTTAAGCACCACTGATCTAGAGTGGAAGTTGCCAGATCTTGTTGCCTAGTAGAAATCACCTGTGCATTCATGCCCTAGTAACCTCAGCATTTGGCTTGGAACATTACTGAGCTTTGTCAAATGTATTATGTTCTCTTTTGAAAAGTCTCACCAACCACATTACACTTAAAGGTTACATTTTGATATAACCACTTCCCTGGCAGCGCAGTGGTTAAGACTCTGCGCTTCCAATGCAGGGGGTGCAGATTCGATCCCTGGTTGGGGAACTAAGATCCCACAGGTTGTGGGACAGGCATGGTCAAAAAAATATACATATATATAATTATATATCAACTCCTGCACTTCAGTTGAGTCATCCTCTCAGTGTAGCTGTTAAAATGCATACTGCTGTCCGTTTTGGTTTGGGCCGCTGGCCACACTTCCGCACGTGTGAACATGGTGCAGAGAACTAGGCTAAGAAAGTCCTTTTGAAAAAAAAAAGTCCTTTTGGCTTCTGTGGGACTGTCTCGTGGCGAGTTGGTATGTCTGATACCCATGGTTTCCTTGCCCGGCAGGCTCGCGTGATGGTTCTATGGGACTCTGGGAGGTGACAGATGATGTGTTGACCAAAAGTGATGCAAGGCACAATGTGTCGCGAGTCCCTGTGTATTCTCACATCACTCACAAGGCCTTAAAGGACATCCCCAAGGAGGACACAAACCCTGACAACTGCAAGGTCCGGGCTCTGGCCTTCAACAACAAGAACAAGGTATGAGCTTGCCAGAGGTCCCTGAAGCCTATTCCCCTTGCTTCAGTTTCTTGGCTTATGTCTTGGAAGATGCACTTCCCTTTTCTCTTCCCAAGTCAGAACTGCATAACTTGGTTCTGAGCCCAAGCGGCATCTCTTGAAGACTGAGGGATGCTTAGTAACAATCTCTGTCTGAGAAAGATTATAACTAAAATTACAAAACCTTCCCCTTGCAGTGAATATTCTCTGCATGGTTCACGTCTGTTAACCTCTCAGAGTTTCGCCAGGGGCATTCTGATCTGTCTCTCATCTGCACATGACCTTGCAGGTGCTCTGTTTTGGGTATGATTTTCCTACATGCAGTCACTTTCTTCTCTCTTGTATTCAGTTTCTTTTCATTCTTCACAGCCTCTTCTCAATGCTTCCATCAAGTCTAATCATCTGAGTCAGATCTCCTGAAACTGAACTATTAAGTAGACTGCTGGTTTGAAGACCCAGACCCATAAGAGAAGAAAGGCTTTTCCCAAAATTTGAGTCAGACCACAATTTGAGGGCTAGTTCCCTTAGCCTCCCATCTCTCATCCATATTTAGAAGTTAGGGGTAGACTTATCTCCTACCTTAGACCCTGTACTTACAGAAGCTCTCACACTGAGACTTACAAAACTGGCTTTCACGTGTGTGCTCTGTTCTAACAAACAGGATGTCATGTGTATGATTGTATGCTACTGGCTTTTTGAACCTTGAGTGTCTCCGTGCAAGCCTGGACTAGCTTCTTGGGTTCTCTCAAGAAGCAGCCTTGCTTTACTATGTTGTCCAGCTGCATTTCATAGGGTGAGATGAGGGGCTGATAATCCCTGGCACCATCATGGGATCCAAGTGAGGGAATGGAGGACAGCATCCTGCAGGTATTCTCCTGCTTACTGTTGTATGTTAGTTGCTGTGTATATGACCTGTTTTCATTGCTTTTGCAGGAATTGGGAGCAGTATCGCTGGATGGCTACTTTCATCTCTGGAAGACTGAAAATACCCTATCTAAGGTGTGCTGAACAGGACTTAGTAGTTTCACCTTCAAGTTAAAATACTGTCATCTCTGAATTTTTCATTCTTATCTAAAACATGAATTCTTGAAGTGCCTGGACATGTGACCACATGGTACATGAACTTCTGAGTCTAGCCTGCCTCTCTCGAAAATCTTTTAGAGGAGTCAGTGGGGTGATGCTTTCACATTGTTCACACTGCAAGGGCCTGCTGAGACTCCTTGAGCTCGCAGTCTTCCATTCCACAATGCCTTTCAGTATTTGCTTATGGATTATGGACTATTTGCAGCATTGTCAGGGCAGGCAAACCTAAATGTTAGGAGTTGTTGACAAAAGTCAATTAAGAGAAGTCATCTCCAAAATAATCATGTAAGGTATGTGTGTTGGTTGCTTAGTCGTGTCCCAGCTCTTTGCAACCCCATGGGCTGTAGCCTGCCAGGCTTCTCTGTCCATGGAATTCTCCAGACAAGAACACTGGAGTAGGTTACCATTTCTTTCTCTAATGCAAGGTATGAATTTACAATATTTGCAAGCAGCTTTTGCCTAAAGCTAAACGTACCTGTGAATCCTTTGCTCTGTTCTTGTCCCAGAGGCCCTTGAGACTTACTCCTTCTTTGATGGAATCTCTTTCAAGAGGAAGCAGAGCTCCAGGAATTACTGATTCCTTCATGTCGCAGGAGGCTTTATGCTCCACCACCCTTGCTGGGTGCCTCAACTTCAGTGGGCTCTGAAGATTGGCTAAATGATAAGGATCCAGGGTCAGCGCTGATTGGGCTGCTTGGGTTGAGCAGAGCCACGAGTGTGCTTTCTGTAGTGTAAGCTACCGCACAGTGGGGTATTTAGGCTGCAGGTAGCCAAAAACAAGGTCTCCTACCTTAAGATCAGTGAGAAGGTTGAGCTCTTCCTGGCAGAGAAGACAGACGGGCCCGTGGCTTTAGTGCCCTGGAGTTATCCCTGGAAACAGCCTGGGGTTTTTGGCCTTTCTCTCTGCTTCTCATTATTTAATTCCAGCTTGACCTTTTCCTCTAACCAGTCCTCTTCAGTACCTAGATCTTGTTTATTATCACCACTCTTTGTTTCTCTAACATGCCTCAGGATGGAGCAATACGTGTCTTTTGATCTCTGACTTTGCATATCTTGTGTATGAGGAAAGCCCACAGAGGTGGGCAGCAAAGAACAGCGCCCTTCTGTATACTCTCTAGTATTATCGTGGTTACCTTTCTCCTCTCTCTGTTTTCAGCTCCTCTCCACCAAACTGCCATATTGCCGTGAAAATGTGTGCCTGGCCTATGGTAATGAATGGTCAGTCTATGCAGTGGGCTCCCAAGCTCACGTCTCTTTCTTGGATCCGCGGCAGCCATCATACAACGTCAAGTCTGTCTGCTCCAGGGAGCGAGGCAGTGGTAAGAGCCCTGTGTGCCCCTCAGGCTTACAGCTGCATTGCCATTGGTTTTTGACCTTCTGTTTCTATATTGGTTTCCAGACAAGTACAGAGATTTTTATGAAGGTGTTTGGTGACACAGAGGGGAGCTGGAATGCCTGCGTGGCAGCCAAGCTTCAAACACTTTAGACAAATGTGTGGTCACAGAAGGCTTTGATGGAAACCAACCATCAGGATATTGGTGATTTCCGTACTCCCTCACATCACCCTACTCTCTTTCCTGTGTTAGTTTTTTTGTTGGAACTCTGCCTGAACTAGAAAATTCATTTTATGCTAAGGGATGATGCAGTAGACTGAGGGGGATTTTACAGAGGGCTATGAGGAAACTTTTGGGGGTAATAATGATTATTTCATTGTGGTGATGTTGTTGTGGATATATACATATGTTAAAACTTCACATTGTGTACTTTGAATATTTGCAGTGCATTGTATATAGATTGTAAATCAGTAAAGATAAAGAAGATATTTAGTTCTGACCACTGGATGAACTAGACTTCAAAACCCCACCATCACCACCACCACCAATCTTTAATAGCATATTCTGTCAGAGGGCACCCTCATCCTTTATTGAGGAATAAAAAGGCATGTTTGTACTGTACTTAAAGATTTCAGAATACTTTTGTCAGCCATCTCATTTCATCTTACCAAGAACCCTGTGAGAGGCAGTTTATACCCCATTTTATAGAGGAGGAGACTAGGACCCAGATTGGTTAAATAACTTGCCCAGCATCACACTGGTTGGTGGGGGAACAGCCCAGGGACCAGAATCCAGAGGATCCAATCTAACAAAGTGTGTTTTCTTCTTATCTCTCCTTTGTTCCCCTTCACTGCAGTTAAAAGGCACTGTGTGGATTACACTTTAGCTTCTTTCAAGTATTTATTTTCATGCAAATGTTGCAGATACGCCTTTGTTTTGGACTTGTTTGTTTTCAGTTATCTTTGAAATACTTAGAATTCAGAACTGAGAGAGTAACTGTGTGTAAGTAAGGGAAAGAGTAAATTGCCTTAGCAGGAATGATGTCTGCAGTGAAGAGATTTTGGTTACTGTTACAGGGGTGGCATTCAAACCTAATAAGATATTGATTTCACAAATACTAGTGAAACCTCTTCGCATCGCATGCTCTTATTTAATCCACAGATGCAGCAGATGTGTTTTCCCTGTGACCCAAAGGGATTAGGTGACTTGTCTTAAATTCACAAGTGAGCGACTGTGCACCATTGGGTCTTGAGTTCTAGGCTATTTGCCACTCTCCTAACACACTTAATACCAGATAAAGACCTCTTGCCGTGCCATGGTAGTGGTTTTAGGTCAAATACAAGAAAGTCCTTGTTAATGTAATGATTTATAAATACCCACATTACCCTCAGTTTCAGTGCGGGTTAGAAACATATAATGGAAAAGAGCTCAGAGTGATGAAGGATGCCTTGAGTGAGCCAAGGAGAGGCAAGAAGGTTCAGGGCAGATTTGCGGTCCTAGGCCACAAGCATCTCAGGCATCATCAGGCACTTCTCTGAGGCTTATGGGAAGGTTCCTGTTAATGTGCGGATGGCCAGTGTGGCATCACGGTGCCCTGGCTTGTGCATGAGCTGGGTCTGCCACAGGAAAGGTGATGTGGTATGTTGGGGTGGCACGTGAACTCAGTGCCAGAGAAATTCAGGCTCGCAGATCCGATCACCCTTTTACTTTTCTCTGTCTCAGGGATCCGGTCAGTGAGCTTCTATGAGCACATCATCACTGTGGGCACAGGGCAGGGCTCCCTGCTGTTCTATGACATCCGAGCTCAAAGGTTCCTGGAAGAGAAGCTCTCAGCTTGTTACGGGTCCAAGCCCAAACTCGCAGGAGAGAACCTGAAACTAACAACTGGCAAAGGCTGGCTGGTGAGTAAGCCCGGCCTCACATGGTTACTGGCCAGTGACAGAAAACTTGTCTTTACATTCCCACCCCTACTAACACATCATAGTTTTTCACTAGTAAGAGGCAGGTAAAGACACTGCCCCGTGATTTTTGTTTTTGTGTCTGCACATCCATGGGAAAACTGAGGCCCAGAAGACATACCAGTTGACCCAGGATAACCCGCAGGTGATAACAGCCAGAAGGAGAAGGAGCCTCCCCCCTGAGACTGCCAGTGAATTATTAAAGCATTGGTTCCAGCAGTCCTGAGAAGACCTTAGGCTTGTGTAGCATTTCTTCATCCTACTTGGCTCCTCCCTAATGTCATTTGGAAAAATAGGGCCCCAAGTCAATGAGCACCAGTCTCCTGGGATCCAGTGATAGATAACAGGACCTTCTCCTTTCAAGGGGCCCAGAAAGCATCCTTGTCCCTTCTTTCGCCTTTTCTGCGCCCCTGGCAAGTGCTAACAGTCTCTTTTTTTTCCCCCATAGAATCATGATGAAACCTGGAGGAATTACTTTTCGGACATTGATTTCTTCCCCAATGCTGTTTACACCCACTGCTACGACTCGTCCGGAACGAAACTCTTCGTGGCAGGAGGTCCCCTCCCTTCAGGGCTCCATGGAAACTATGCTGGGCTCTGGAGTTAATGACAACCAACTCTCTCCCAAAATGCAGAGATTTACACTAACTTCCATCCTCAGTTTCCATTTCTTCTTTTGATTTTTTTCCAGTTGTGTGAGGCCCTCATATTTTAGTGGGAACACCAGAGTTTGCCTATGCTTTAAGCACTTGATAGGAAGAACCTCTGTTCAGAAATCTAAAGGACTTTTTGTTTTTTTGTTTCGTTTTTTGTTTGGTAAACAGAATTTAACTTTACTATCTTTTTTCTTTCTGGCTTCTCAACCAGACATTGTTAATTCCTGTTTGTATTTTTTCTTTAAGTGACATACACTCTCCCCACTCTGGGTTCCTTAGATTGACATAATTCATTCTCACCCTTACTTCACTCTTGAGAGGTAGGGCTCCTTTATAATTATATAGTTGCTGTCCTAGACTTTCTGTGAAAGTTTGGGGGCTGTGTGTGTGTTGTATGTGTGGTGTGTGTGTGTGAGAGAGAACTTGTGTGCCTGCACGTACCGTGTGTCATTGAAGTTACCTGGAGTGAGGATTACTGTAATTAAAATATTTATAAAAGAAACAACTTTATTCACAGAGTCCAGCTTTGGGACTGGTCTTTATCTTGTTTTGTAAAGTCTAACAACACTGATTATAGGAAGTAAAAATAGAAAGGAAAACAAATCACCAGTAGGAAACCCTCTGAGTTCGATTGAAAGCTTTCTGGGACTCTGATGCCAGGACTCCAAAGTAATCCATCTCCCACCTGCCTCTCCCCTTCTGTGTGTCCCCTGGGGGAGGACATTTCTGTGTATGTGTCACTTCCACTTCAGTTTCCCATCTGGTCAAATCCATGGCCACTACCCCCAAAACATCAGAGTCTCAGTTCAAAATGCAGCTCTGGCAGTTGCAGAAGGTCTGGTGGGACTTGGTAAAAAGAATTTCCATCCCAACCTCCCTCCCCCTCCTCTCAGACAAGACCTGATATGGTTTCTCAGGGACCTGGAATGGGAGGCCTCAGGTCTGCTAAAATTCACATGCTTTGGTCCCTTTGGCTTTGAGGAGAAATGTCTTTGCCTTTCTTCTAATCTCCCCAGTAGGTTTTGCTTGTGTTTTCTAAAATGGGTTCAGTTCAGGAGGGTGGGGATGAGCAGGGGATTTATCTGTGTGTAGTGAGTGCCTCATGTGTGGAATGTGTGTTTTCTGAAGACAGTGGAGCCGCTCTGTTGGCTCAGCCCTGGGATGGCGATGGGGTGGCCTACAGCCAGCAGCGTTGTGCATGTAAAAGCAGCAATGTGATCAGTGATTTGTTCCGCCCTTGAACTGTTTAGTCTGAGGTTTTTGAACTTGCAGGCAACTGACTGACCAGTTACTCCTTGTTTTTTTATGCATCATATTGCAGATAAGAGCTGTTCCCACCCCCGCATTCCTCCACCACTCTAAGCACATACTCTGTTTCTGGTAGCAGCCCATTCTGGGGGAAAGAAGTCATATTCCTGCACTGTAGTGTCCAAGTCGCTTTCCCAGTTGTGCCCCCTGCTCTGGGTGTAACTAAGGAGATTGAAAAAAAAAAAGAGTGTCTTCTTTTTGGTGATGGGCGCTGATAGGGAGGGGAGACAGCAAGTCCACCCTGGATAGTGTTGCAAGGCATACACCATAGGTAGGTTCTAGAATTCTCATCTTCTAACCTAGAGACATAGGTGCTATAAACAGGGAATTAAGCAAAATGCTGGATGCTACAGATCTTTTAATTGTCTTAATTTTTTTCTATTATTAAACTACAAGCTGTAGATTTCTTAGTTCTCACAGAACTCATTTTAAACCTACTTGTATAAAAAAATAATTTTAGAATGTTTTGTACTGTTGGCAGACCCTCTTCTGTGATGGGTAATGCATTTGGTTGTTTGAGGTTTTGTTTTTCAAAATGTAGCACTTGACTTTTTGCCAAGTAAAAATAAATAAATATTCCAGTGCAAAGTGGTTTGAGTATGTGTAACCAAGAGGCAGCAGGAAAAAGGTCCCAAGTGACTGGTTGGAAGGTCAGTTTGGGGTTCTCAGATTGCCTGAAGTAGAACACAGGAGTTCCCTCAAGGGTAAAGGCGGGTCAAGGGCAAACACAGAAACACTGATACCTGCTTGCTCCTGGTCCCCAACCCCGGCCCAGGAGCATTTGCTCTGGAGTCCAGTTGAGAGTAGGTATGCCTGGAGGAAGTGGTGTGGTGCTTGGAGAAAAGCACAGACTGACAGGGAGGGAGCATGCTAGTCCTTGCTCTGAGTGGCTGGATGAGCAAAGTGACCAGCTCCTCTTACATAAACCAGGGGTGGTGATGGGCCCCGTCTGCTTCAGTGGAGGGGCCCTGAGAATGACTGAAAGTGCCCCAGGAAACAGGCTTTCATTTTGTTGAAGCTGGAACCATAGATGCTCACTGTAAGAGGAGAAACCAGTGTCTTTAGTGAGTGATGTTCTTCCCAGCGGGCTGTCGCTGAGAGAAAGGTGGACTGCTGAACCCTACTACTCTCCTCACAGTCATCTCTGGAGGACCCATCAGGACTGGGCCACAGAGTCAGACAAGCTGGATACAGCTGCTGTTAGAGACTGCTTCAGAAGATGATAGGTACAAGCAACCACCTATTGATACATGATCAAAGGCTGCAAAGCAGGAAAGGGGAAGTGAAGGAGTTGAAGCAGTTGAAAGGGCTTCCCAGAGGAGAAGAGTTAAAGCATTTGGAAAGGGACTGACATTAGCCTTTCCCAGAATGAGATTTTTCAGAATCCCCAATCCTTGGAACAGTAATGGTTGTTTGCAAAATGTCCCATGTTCAGATTACTCGGGGGAAATGCAGATGAAAGCAAACACATGTTTCTTCACAACCTGAGGTTTGGGGTTACCATGGGACTCGTGCATGAGACATGCTCAGAAAAAGGTGACGGAGTGTGGGGAGGGCCTGGCCTAGACCTCTGGCCTCTGTGGAATCTTGGCCCTGCTCCCACTTTCCAGCCAGACTTTGCAGCAAACTATGTATCACAGAAGGGCTTTGTGGACTTACGTGGGCCCTCCCATTCCTGCCAGCAGGCCTTACTCCCAGGCCATGAAAGAAAGTCCTTGTTCTTAGGCACATGCCTCATTTGAAATGGTCTACTGGCCCCTCCCATAATACTTTAGGTCCTTTTGCAGACGGCTTTGGAGTCTCATTTATGCTCCAGGTTCCCCCATCCCTGCCACTCCAAAAGTGGATTAGTATTAGTCTGGTCCATTAAGATAACAATGTTAAATTTATTAGTGTTCCTAATAAAGCTAAAGATTGCCAACCCAGGGCTCTCTGATCCCAAACATTTCCTAGACCAGGTACCCAGGAAAAGAAATCAGGGTGTCAAGATCCTTGGTTTAGGATTGGGGGGTCAATCTTCTAAGATCCTACAATCCAAGTGTTTTTTTCCTTTCTTTTCAGTTGGCTAGTGTCTCACAGACAACAATGTTGTGGCACGGGGTATGAAGGGAAGAAAACAAATACTCCATGTTTCTTGCTTTTAGCCACATCTCATTTCATACTACTGTGCTAAAATGGCTGGAAGCTTTGGAAGTGTAGAAACACGGGCTCCTAATTCTGTAGTTACTGAAGAAGACAAAAGAAAAGTTCAGGTTTGTTAACTTGATTCTCCTGCCTTCATTTCAGTTCCTCCAAAGAATTATCTAGAGAAACACATGTTAGAAATTTGTTTCTAAACTACCTCTAGAGAGAGAGGTGTGAACTGAACTCAAGATGGAATTGTGTAAACTTATGATTCAGCTCTCCAGACAGGTGTGAGTTGTCCTTTTAAATTCCCCCTGGGTTGAGCCTCACGTCTGAACACTCCTCTTTATTAGTGTGTAATTGCTGAAGTCAGAACTTTTAAACGATAATAATATTCATTAGCTGAGCTCAGTGTCACATGTTTACTGCCTTTGTTGTTAGGCAGTATTCAGAATTGTAATTAACATCCCTAGTGCTGTGAACAGGAAGAAAACAAATGATCAACTCCCATCTTAAACTTCCCTTGCTCATAGCTACTTTTTCCTTAGCTGATGACAGCTTGGATAGAGGACTGGAAATAATAATCTGGCTTCTTTGTTCCCCAGGGTTAAGGCCATTGGTCAATGCAGAGAACACTGCTGGGTACCTTGTAGCAGTTTGGGCCTTACAATGTGTTGCTTACCTAAGAAGCATCCTTCACCACCGCCATCACTACTCTGCTTCCCCTGGCCCTTCTGCTAAAAACACAAAATTATTGCTCTAATCACCATGCTTAAGTTTCCAGCGTTAGATCTTTTCTTTTCTTGAGGGAAGAGGATGTTATATTACCTGATTAAAGATACTGGAGGGAAAAAAAAAGAAAAGATACTATTGCTCTTCCCTGGAGGAGGCAAAGTGCCAATTGCCGAAGGTGAGTGTGGCCTGCAAGGGGAGGATATGGGTTCAGTTACAGTTCTACCACTGATGCTCATGGACATGAATTTAAACAAGTCTTTACTCCTCTCTGGACATAAGTTTTTTTGTTTTGTTTTGTTTTAATCTTATACAATGAAGATAGGAATTCAAATTAGACATTAGATTTCTGTCATCCACAACAACTATTGTACTGATACAGGGAAGCCTAAGAAGAATTGGAAGTGATCCTCTACTACTGACCTCAAAGCAAGTAAATAGAGTAGGGTTTATTAAATGAGTCTTATTTTCCTAATAGTTTCCAATAAAACACTGGAAATTGTAGGTTGAATGCTGTACCCCCAAAATTCAAGTCTACCAGAACCTCAGAACAGTGATCGGGTTAGTCACTCAGTTGTGTCTGACTCTCTGATCCCATGGACTGTAGCCCGCCAGGCTCCTCTGTCCATGGCATTCTCCAGGCAAGAATTGTGGAGTGGGTAGCCATTCCCCCTTTCAGGGGATCTTCCCAACCCAGTGATTGAACCTGGGTCTCCTGCATTGCAGGTGGATTCTTTATGGTCTGAGCCACCAGGGAAGCCACTAGATCATCAGTGTGACCTTTAAGGTCTTTGTAGATGTAATTAGGAAGGATTGAGATGGGCTTATACTGAGTTAGGGAGTCCCTATCTCCAATGAGAGGGCTTCCTTGGTGGTTTAGACAGTAAAGAATCTGCTTGTAATGCAGGAGACCTGGGTTTGATCTCTGGGTTAGGACAATCCCCAGGAGAAAAGAGTAGCTACCAGTCTTCTTGCCTGGAGAATTCATGGACAGAGGAGCCTGGTGATCTACAGTCTATGGGGTCACAAAGAGTCGGACATGACTGAGTGACTAACACACACACACACACCAATGAGAGTGACTTTATGAGACATAAAAGGACATATGGGATCAACCAGAGAAGATGATGTGAAGACAGAAAGAGATTGGAGTGATGCATTTGTAAGCCAAAGAATGCCAGGAGCCACCAGAAGCTGGAAGAGGCAAGGAATGAGTCTCTTTAGAGCCCTAGAAAGGATTGTGGCCCTGCTGACATCTTGATTTTGGATTTCTGGCCTCCAAAGCCATGAGAGAATGAATTTCTGTTGCTTTAAAGCCACCAAATTTGTGGTAATTTATTTCAGCAAACCTATTAAATTAATACAGAAGTATTCTGAGGAATTTCCAGATGCCAATTTTTATAAAATCACTTTTGAGATTTAAGAAAAATGTTTTCCTTTTCTGATAATACAAAGAGGAACTGTACTTACGTAGTAGTGCTAAGACTTATAAAAGCAAAAATTAAAGCTCAAGGATTTTCCTGGAAGTCCATGGCTAAGACTCCATGTTCCCAATGCAGGGAGCCCAGGTTCAATCCCTGATCAGGGAACTAGATCCTGCCTGCTGCAACTAAGACCCGGTACAGCCAAATAGATAAAGAAAAATATTTGCTTCTGGCTGAAAATCCTGTTCCTTCCAGAACTGAGGCAGTAATCCCCAAATCTGCCTACCCCTGGTTGTTTTTTCCTATCTCAAACTGCTTCAACATTTTAAACTTTTACTCTAGGTCACCTTTTCACAGTATACACAGTAGAGACTCAGGGTGCTTTCTCATCTAGGATTTATTAGCCAGTAAATATGGACAGCTCTCTGCAGTCCCCCTTGAAAATAGGAGAAAATAGAAGATCTAGTTAAGGCCTAACACACCTAAACCTGCTTTATGATAGGATCTGCCCCGTGCCTGCCTCTGTGGACCTGGAGCTGCTAGCCAGAGTAAGAAGGATGCCCAAGTCAGCAGAAAAGTCAGCCCTGACGTTATTGCTCCTATTGGTTTATTTTATTTACTATGATCTTAATTGGGAAGACAGCCTAGCAAAATGGTATTTATTGCATTGAAAAATTCTTATCTCAGGACTTCCTTGGGAGTCCAGTGGTTAAAACTCCACACTCCTAATGTAGGGAGTGAGGGTTTGATCCCTGGTCTGGGAAATAAGATCTCACATGCCGCACAGTGCAGCCAAAAAAACCCACAACAAAAATTGATTGTCTCCATTGACCCAGACTTCTGGAAATTTTAGGACATATTCTAGACAAGTATGCGAAGACAGATGTATAAGAATGGTTGTTGAGCATTATTTCTTTTTAATATGTTTTCTCTACTTATCAGAGTATTTTCTATCCATTATTTTTGGCTGCACTGGGTCTTTGTTGCACACAGGCTTTCTCTTGTTGCTGAGAGCAGGGGCTACTCTCTGGTTGCGGTGCATGGGCTTCTCATTGCAGTGGCATCTCGTTACAGAGCACGTGCTCTAGGGCATACAGGCTTTGGTAGTTGTGGCCCATGCTTAGTTGCTCTGAGGCATGTAGGATCTTCCTGAACCAGGGATCGAACCCATGTCCTCTGCATTAGCAGGCGGATTTCTAATCACTGGACCACTAGGGAAGTCCTGTCATAGCATTAATTAGCAAAAAAAAGACAGAACAAACAACTGGAAGTTCATGCTCGGGTTCAGTCAAGGACTGTAGCCTTGCCAGGCTCCTCGGCCCATGGGATTTCCCAGACAAGAATAGTGGCAGGAGGAGTGTGCTTCCAGATGATGGAGTAGAAGAACATTTGCTCACCTTCTCCTGCCAGAGCACCAAAATTGCAACTAGCTGTTGAACAACCATTGACAGGGAGATCCTGGAACCCACCAAGAAAAGATACCCCACATCCAAGGACAAAGAAGCAGCGGAACAGTAGGAAGGGCACAATCATGATAAAATCAAATCCTATGCCTGTCAGGTGGGCAACCCACAAACTGGAGAATAATAATACCAAGGAAGTTTTCCCACTGTTGTGACAGTTCTAGGCCCTACATCAGGCTCCTCAGCCTGGGGATCTGGACAAGGGACTGGGAATCCCTGGGGAATCTGACTTTGAAGGCCAGTGGGATTTAATTACAGGACTTCCACAGGACTGGGGGAAACAGAGAGTCCACTCTTAGTGGGCACAGACCAAATCTTGTACACACCAAGGCCAAGGGGGAAGGAAAAGTGACCCCACAGGGAACTGAGCCAGACCTACCTATGAGTGTTTGAGGGTCTTCCTGCAGAGGCGTGGGTTGGCAGTGGCCCACCACAGGGACGGGGGCACTGGCAGCAGCAGTCCTGGGAGCTACATCTCTGGTAAGTCCTCTTGGGGGTCACCAATAGCCCTCCCATAGAGCCAGTATGGGCTTCCCTTGTGGCTCAGCTGGTGAAGAATTTGCCTTCAATGTGGGGGACCTGGGTTCATTTCCTGGGTTGGGAAGATCCCCTGGAGAAGGGAAAGGCCACCCACTCCAGTATTCTGGCCTGGAGAATTCCGTGGACTGTATAGTCCATGGGATCGCAAAGAGTCAGACACAACTGAGCAACCTTCACTTCACTCACTCTAGAGGCAGTAGACTCCAGGACTGGGTCGCCTCAGGCCAAACAGCTAACAGGGTGGGAGGACAGCCCCCACGCCCCCATCAGTAGACAATTGGATTAAAGTTTTACTGAGCACAGCCCTGCCCACCAGAGCAAGACCCAGTTTTCTCCACAGTCAGTCCCTCCCATCAGGAAGCTTTCATAAGCCTCTTAGCCTCATCCACCAGAGGGCACACAGAGGAAACAGGGCAAGAATACTGGAGTGGGTTGCCATTTCCTTTTCCAGGGGATCTTCCCAGCCCAGGGATCTAACCAGTGACTCTTACATCTCCTGCATTGGCAGGTGGATTCTTTATCACTGCGTCATCTGGGAAGCCCATTAATAAGGAAACAGTTAAATTTTAAAATAAAAAAAAAATTATATATTTATTTGGCTGCTCTGGGTTTAGGTTGCAGCACCCAGGGCCCCTGCATTGGGAGCACAGAGTGTTCACTGCTGGACCACCAGGGAAGTTCTAAATAAAAATGTTACATATTCTTGGTTAATCTTACTACAGAGAGAGACCACCACATACTATGTTCCTCCTGATGGGTTGCAATAGGAATTGAATAGGATTGCTTAAGAACTACTCTTGCCAGAAAATCAAACTTGATCTGAGCAAGCTTTTAGATCTTTAAGTTTTCAGAAAATATAGTGGCTAGAAGAACATATTAATGGTATAGCAGGGATGCAAACAACCAAATGCAGAACCTAAGGAAAATGTTCTACTTTTTTCAGTAAACAAATAGCATGAAAAAAGAGAACTATTATATATTAAGGGAGACTTGAGACAGGCATAGGAAGCAATGTAATGCATAAGGGTGTTTATATCCTAATTCAAAACAATGCAACTGAGAAAGATCATCAGGGAGAGAATTCTCTGGCAATCCAGTGGTTAGGGGCTTCCCAGGTGGCACTAATGGTAAAGAACCTACCTGCCAATGCAGCGAGCTCAATCCCTGGGTCGGAAAGATCCCCTGGAGGAGGGCATGGCAACCCACTCCAGTATTCTTGCCTGGAGAATCCCATGGACAGAAGAGCCTGGTGGTCTACAGTCCATAGAGTTGCAAAGAGTCAGACATGACTGAAGTGACTTAGCATGCATGCACCAGTGATTATGTCTCAGCACTTTCATTGCCGACAGGGTTCAGTCCCCACAAGCTACGGGGCACAGCCAAGAAAAAAAAAATGCCACTGAAAAAAACAACAACAACAACACAGATAATTAGGGAAAACTTAAAACACTGACTGGATATTAAATAATAGTAAAGAATTACTATTACTTTTTCTAGGTATAATGATATCGTGAGTATGGACTTTTTAAAATAATTACATTTTCTTTTAATCTTACCTCTTAGAGATATTTTATTTATAGATGAAGTAACATGATGTCAAGCATTTGTTTTAAAATAATCCTAAGAGAAACTTCCCCACTGGTCTAGTGATTAAGAATCTGCACTTCCACAGCAGAGGGCACAGGTTACATCAATGGCTGGGGAACAGAGATCTTCTATCCTCGAGATGTGGCCAAAATTAATTAATTAATAATAATTCAGAGGGTTAGATTATTTTAAAGAGTTATATTGATAATCGTTGAAGCTGTCAGATGGGTTTATGGGGGCTTATTATGCTAGTCTTTCTAATTATGTAATATTAGGGATTTTTTTTATAATGCAAAGTTTTTTAAATGGTACATAACAGGTAAACCTATATGCAATGACATAGAATAATCAAAACATAGGCTATATTATTAATTAAGAAAGTTATAAGCCAGCTTCCATCTCTTGTAAAATTCATACATATCTAGATTTAAGTATAGGAAAAACCTAAAATGTTATCACTAGACTATCACTAGTGGATCTCTTGGTGTGTGTGCTCAGTTGCTCAGTCATGTCTGACTCTTGGTGGCCCCATGGACCGTAGCCTGCTAGGCTCCTCTGTCCACAGAATTTTCCAGGCAAGAATATTGGAATGGGTTGCTGTTCCCTACTCCAGGAGATCTTCCTAACCCAAGGGTAGAACTCGTGTCTCTTTTGTCTCCTGCATTGGCAGGGGGATTGTTTATCACTAAAGCCACCTGGGAAGCCCATGGGTCTTTTTATTACCCCCTTCAGAATTTTGGCAGCAGAGTTTTAATGATTTTTTTTTATTCCCTTGCTCATCTGTATTTTCTGGTAGTGTCATTTAAGATACACCTCTCCCAGGCTTCGCTGGTGGCTCAGTGGGAAAGAATCTACCTGCCAGTGCAGGAGACATGGATTCAATCCCTGATATGAGAGGATCCCACACGCTACTGGAGCAACTAGTGAGCCTGTGCTCTAAGGTCTGGGAGCCCCAACTCCTGAGCCTGCATGCCCTTGAGCCCCAGTTCCACAATAATAGAAACCTCTGCAATGAGAAGCCCTCGACCATAACAGAGAGTAGCTTCGGAGACAGTAGCTTCTGATTTCTGAAACTGGAGAAAAAGCCCGAAGCCCCAGATCAGCCAAAAATAAATAAATAAAAAGTTTTTAATAAAATAGAAATAAAACACATCTCAGTTTTTTTCCCAACATGTGCTGGTTGTGAATAAGTAGTTAGTAATAAAGGAGGAGAGAGATTTTTTTAAATGTTTATTTATTTATTTGGCTGCACTGGGTCTTAGGTGTAGCACACGGGCTCTTCAGTCTTTGTTGTAGCATGTGAGACCTTTTAGTTGCGTTATGTGAATTCTTAGTTGCAGCATATGGGATCTAGATCCCTAACCAGGGATCAAACCCAGGCCCCCTGCATTGGGAATATGGAGTCTTAGCCACTGGACCACCAGGGAAGTCCTGAGGAAAGAGAATATTAATTGCTCCTTTGCTCAAAAAAACCTAGAACAAAAATTCCTCACTTCCTTTTTCTGGGGCATGAACCTTCTGCTTAGGCCAGCCAACTCATCCAACCCTCTCAGTTCACACAGCACTTCCCTTGTCAAAACTGCTCAAAACCAGACTTCCCTGGCCATCTAGTGGTTACGACTTTGAGCTTCCAATGCAAAGGGTACAGGTTCGATCCCTAATGTGGAAATTAAGATCCCATAAGCCATGCAGCAAGGCAAAAAAAAAAATGCTCACAACCAAAATCTTTCAAGGTGTGGTTCAGAGCCTAACTCTTAGGAAGTCTTCTGTGATCACACCCCTCTCAGGGAGCCCTGCTCCCTTTCCAAGCTCATGCAGGTACGTCATCATTCCCAAAGCCCCAGAATCTTCTGGAGAGGCTGAGTAATTCCTTTGGGCCAATGAATTCATCATACACCCGGTAGGGGGAGCCAGAACTTACTTCCCAACCTCTGGAGGCACCATCCCTGTATAAGCAAACTCCATATGGAGTGTGATCAGAGATAGGTACAAAACATGTTTTTTAAGAGGCGAGGAAGGAGTAGGCTGGCTGTAATGTAAAGTCTTAAAGAAGGTTTTCTTGTTTCATTTTCTATAATGGACTTTTCAGAGTGACCATCCTTGAACCAAACTCGTCTATGCATTTATGTATAGATTTAACTTACAAAAATATATGCACACAATTTCTCAAAAGTATGTGTGTGTGTGTGGTTTAAAGCCAGATAGACCTCACCATGCCAAGAACAAATAGGATGTTGCCATTGAATCTCCAAATTCAATAAACTCAGCGTTGGAGGAATGAGGTAGGAGGCAGTCTGGATTCTCCAGTGCTCTTAGAGCACTGGGTCTAAGATTGATGTTCCTAGTGGCATCCTGTCTCCAATCATAAACCAGCTATTTGACTGTAGGCTGTCTGAATCTCTCTGGTCTGATGGGGAACTTCTGCGATAAGAGATGTGAAGGGGCTTTAAAATAGGGCACAAGTGTGAAGCATTCTTAGGGTTCCCAATAGGCTGAGCCATCTGTTGAGATTTCGCAGTCTCAGGAAGATGGCCAGCCTCCCTCACTCAAACTCAAGTCCAGATAATTATGACTATGGGGCAGCTAGGGGCATGTGAACTAGCTGGAGTCAACTTGGACAAAAAGCTCCAAGCCTTCAAACATCTAGCCAGGCCTTTACCACAGCAGGAACCAGGAGCCCCTTTACCCTTCCTGGGCTCAGCCTCCTGTCTAACCATGGAGAGAAGGGAGGCTTAGCCACGTTGCCTATGCCAAAGGAAGCCATTATTTGGCCTTTCCCTAGGACGCTGGGGACCTGAACAACCCTGGAGAAAGAAGCTGAAAGCTGGGCTCCTAGAGTCATTGATGGGATGTAACTTCTCTAAGAACTCTACTAGGAGCTGAGCTGGTAGAATTGGAGCAAGGTCTCAAGGAAAGAGATGTTTTTTAACTAATCAGGGTTAGGGCTTGATGAACGTTAGCTTGCCCTCTACAGATCCAGTTTGGGTTCATCTATGTTTGGCCACCTGATGTGAACAGCAGGCTCATTGGAAAAGACCCTGATGCTGGGAAAGATTGAAGGAAGAAGGCAAAAAGGGTGACAGAGGATGAGATGGTTGGATGGGATCACTGATTCAATGTACATAAACCTGGGCAAACTCCGGGAAATGGTGAGGGACAGGGAAGCCTGGCATGCTGCAGTCCACGGGGTCGCAGAGTCGGACACGACAGAGCAAGTGAACAACAGTCATAATGTTTGGAGTCAGATTCTGACTTGTGTTTTCTCTGAGGTCTTTCCCTTCTTTCTGCACGGTTTGTCGCTGACCGTGGCTACAGTTGAGGCCAGTCGTTTTCTGCAGGGGCTATTCCTCAACAGGACATGTTCAGGCCTGCAGGAACTGGCTTGACTTGCTTCTGAGAGTCTTAACTCCACCCCAGACTCCTCTGGCTTCAGGGAAAGGAGGAATCAGGGTGGAGGAGGAGGAGACAGGATACAATCAAAGGTAACTGTGAAATCAGGAGAGGTAACTTTACTCTGAGGAAGGAGAAGTTTCCCTAGGTCTCCCTGAGCTTTCACCAAACTTTTCTTGCACAGCCCAGGACAGTCTCCAGCCCTCTCTGTCTCTTATCTAGTGGGCATCTCTGTTGATTCTCCAGGAAGTCTTTCCTGCCCGACACTATCACACAGGTCTCCAGGAGGAGTCATCTATGGTCAGGCCTCACCCTTTGTAGACTAGACTCAGATTCCTTGAGGGCAGGGCCTGGGCTGTTGTAAGGTTTTCCCCCAGGTCTATGTGGAGTCAGCACTGGGCTGAGGAGCAGAGCAGTGCCTGGATACTTCCATCCACCCATCTAGTCTCTGCTTCCCTCAGCATATGACAGCAAAGTGCTCTCACTTGTTCCTGGCAGCTTGCTGTGTTGCACACTTTAAGGCAAATTTATGGGGCATAAATAGCATTGTTTGAAATGTCAGTAAATAAAATGATGACAGGTTGGGGTTCCCTGCTGGCTCAGTGGTAAAGAATCCACCAGCCAATGCAGGAGACATGGGTTCCATTGCTCCCGAACATGGGAAGATCCCATATACCTCAGATCAACTAAGCCTGTGCACCACAGCTATTGGGCCTGTGCTCCAGAGCCCGGGAGCCACAACATGTACTGAGCTTACATGCCACAACTACTGAAGCCCATGTACTCTAAATTTAGTCTGTGCTCTGCAACAGGAGAAGCCACCACAATGAGAAGGCTGCTCAACGCAACTGGAGAGTAGCCCCTGCTTACCTCAACTAAAGAAAAGCCCCATGCAGCAACAAAGACTTGGCACAGCCAAAAATAAATAAACAAAATAATTTTTTAAAAAAGAAGCCAGACACAAAAGAAAATATCGATTAAAAGAAAAAAATGATGACAGTTGCTTTCTTTTAGCTCCAGATCTGCTTTCCACCCTCCCTGTTCAGGGCCCCAGTTTGGTCTGTTACCAACACACTTTCTTATCCTCTGGCTTCTGGTTAGTTTCAGCCAATGAAGGCTAAAGGAAGGGGAAAGAGGGATGTGAGATTGTTTATTCCACATCACAATCACACACCCCACGTTTCTAAAAGCAGGGTCTGAAGACACCTTTCCATACACTCTCTTCTCCATCCCATTGTCTCCTCAGTTCAGTTCAGTCGCTCAGTCGAGTTCGACTCTTTGCAACCCCTTGGACTGCAGCACGCCAGGCTTCCCTGTCCATCACCAACTCCCGGAGCTTGCTCAAACTCATGTCTATCAAGTCAGTGATGCTATCCAACTATCTCATCTTCTGTTGTCCCCTTCTCTTCCTGCCTTCAATCTTGCCCAGCATCAGGGTCTTTTCCAGTGAGTCAGTTCTTCACATCAGGTGACCAAAGTATTGGAGCTTCAGCTTCAGCATCAGTCCTTCCAATGAATATTTAGGACTGATTTCCTTTTGGATTGACTGGTTGGATCTCCTTGCAATCCAAGGAACTCTCAAGAGTCTTCTCCAACACCACAGTTCAAAAGCATCAATTCTTCGGTGTTCAGCCTTCTTCATAGTCCAACTTTCAGTCCATACATGACTACTGGAAAAACCATAGCTTTGACTAGACAGACCTTTGTGGGCAAAGCAATGTCTCTGCTTTTTAATATGCTGTCTAGGTTGGTCATAGCTTTTCTTCCAAGGAGCAAGTATCTTTTAATTTCATGGCTGCAATCACCATCTGCAGTGATTTTGGAGCCCAAGAAAATAAAGTCTCTCACTGTTTCTATTGTTTCCCCATATATTTGCCATGAAGTGATGGGACTAGATGCCATGATCTTAGTTTTTTGAATGTTGAGTTTTAAGCCAGCTTTTTCACTCTCTTCTTTCACTTTCAAGAGGCTTCTCAGTTCCTCTTCACTTTCTGCCATAAGGGTGGTGTCATCTGCATATCTGAGGTTATTGATATTTCTCCCAGCAATGTTGATTCCAGCTTGTGCTTCATCCAGCCCAGCATCTCACATGATGTACTCTGCATAGAAGTTAAATAAGCAGGGTGACAATATACAGCCTTGACATATTCCTTTCCCAATTTGGAACCAGTCTGTTGTTCCATGTCCAGTTCTAACTGTTGCTTCTTGACCAGCATACAGATTTCACAGGAAGCAGGTAAAGTGATCTAGTATTCCCATCTCTTTAAGAATTTTAAGAATTGTCTCCTCAGGTCCCATAATGATAAAATTTACCTCTGTCACTGGCCTGAGGATTATCCTTTGTCTCATGCTGGGACCCTGATAGACAGGGCAAGTGCCGCTGAGATATATGAATTACCATCTAGCCTGGCTCTGTCACTTATCTCTGGGACCTTAAGTTACTCAGCCTTCCTGAGCCTCGGTTTCCTCCTTTGTAAAGCACTGCAGGGAGGGAAAGGGTGCGCTGAGATCATTTTCAGCTTTTAGACTCTTCAGTTCCAAGGTGATAAGTGTAGCTCCTACAGAATTTAACCAGGAGACTCATGGGCCTGAATGGAAAAATATGTAGAATTATTCCATTGGGCATCTGGATGTAGGAGTTACAGAGGTTACCTCAGAGTTAAGAATTGGTGGGAAAAGGCAAAGAATACCTCCAGGGATTTCCCTGATGGTCCAAAAGTTAAGACTCTGCCTGCCAATGCAGGGGACATGGGTTTGATTCCTGGTCAAGGAATTGAGCCCCGACATGACTCAGGGCAACTAAGCCCCATGATTGGCAACTACTGAACCCATGCACCACAGCAGGAGAGTCTGCGTGCTGCAACTAAGACCCAAGGCAGCAAAATAATTTTTTTTTTTTGGAAAGGAAAGGAATATTTTAAAAGGAAAGGAAGAAATACCTCTCTCTGTGCTGCATGTGTGTTTATTTTAAACATGGTCCTTTCCAAGAAATTCTCTGGTCCTAGTGGTCAGAGTCTGCTCCTAGTTCATCTTCAGCCCTGTTTGTATTTGTTTTCTCTTGTTAAAAAATGTAGGAAAAATCTTTTTCTCTTGATGTTTTTTTCTTTTCCTCAATCTCTGTTTCTATTAATCTAGTCTCTCTCTCTGTATTTGTTTTCTTCTTTTTATTTCTCTTTCTCTCCAATAAAACAAAGAAAAGGAAAGGAAAAAAAGGTATTCTCCTCAGCACCTACTTAGCTGGGGAGAATCGAAAGTTCGTGAAGGAAGGCTTCTGGCAGGCATCCAAATGAAGCGGTTGAAACTGACCGGCACCTGGAGCTGCCAGTCACAGGGAGCGTCCCAGTGCTGGAAACTTTGGGCTCTGGAGAATTTTTCCCAGACTGAGACCCAGACTGACAATTTTAACTTTATACTTTGGACTGAGTCCACTGTGGAATCTACCTGGCTGTCTTTTGTACCCCTTGGATGGCTTGTACCTGTGATTTCAGGAAAAGTACTAGAAAACCAGAGAGGAAGGCTGAAATTTCTCTTTAACTGGAGTCATAGAAAGTCCTAAGATTTCTAGAGCTGGAGGGGCTTCAAAGATTATTTATACTAAAACCTCTGTGTTTTACAAATACAGGAACTAAGATCCTGGAAGAGGAAGGGTCTTGCCCAAGGACACACAGTAAATTAGCAGCAGCATTGAGTTAGTCACTCGGTTATGTCCAATTCTTTGCGACCCCGTGGACCAGAGCCCATTAGGCTCCTTTGTCCATGGGTATTCTTCAGGCAAGAATACTGGAATGGGTTGCCATTTCCTCCTCCAGGGGATCTTCCCAACCCAGTGATCAAATCCCTGTCTCCTGCATTGCAGGCAGATTCTTTACCATCTGAGCCACCGGGGAAGCCAGCAGAGATAATACCAATTAAAAGGTACAAAATGCTGCATATTAACTTTTTTAATCCTCATCACAACTCTATGGAGGCAGTATTAGTATCATCACCTTCTCATTTTACAGATGAGAAAACAGGCCCAGAGAGGCAAAGGACTTGCTTGCACTGAAGTCTATGTTCTCTGCTACTTCAGGCTACCACCCCCAGGATGATGACATAGCTTGCTGTAGCCTGACAAACTCTGAGGCTTGAATGATGGGGGTAATATTCCTGTCGCAGAAATCGGCAAATGTTACAATCAGCTTGTTTTGTTAATTGTTATGGCTTAAGAAAGTGATGCAGGGACTTCCATAGTGGTCCAGTGGTTAGGAGTTCACTGGCTAAAGCAGAGGACATGGGTTTGGTCCCCAGTCAGGGAAGATTCCATATGCTGTGGGGCAACTAAGCCCGTGTGCCACAACTACTGAGCCCATGCTCTAGGGCCTGCAAGCCACAACTACTCAGTCTGCATGCGGCAACTACTGAAGCTCCCACACCACACAGCCTGTGCTCCACAGCGAGAGAACCTACTGCAATGAGAAGCCCACATACCACAAGTGGAGAGTAGCTCCAAGAAAGTGATGAAGATCCAGAGGCACAGGGAGATGCAGAGTCTCCCCCACCCCCGCCCCCGATGAGAAAGACGGAAGGATCACCCCCCAAACAGCCTTGGATGTAAACTAGTTTCCAGATGGATCCTATTCTCTCATGTGTAACCTTTAAAGTAAACTCCTTTGTTCTTAAGTCTTCCCCATATCAATAAAGATCATTTCTGGGGGGTGTGTGTGTGTATTTAGGAATAATTTCTATAAATAAAATGCAGAGATACTAACAGTTAAGTTTTTACAGTATATATCCCCAGGCAACCACAACTCAAAATGAGACATAGATCATTCTCATCATTCCAGAAAGTTCACTCAAGCCTCTAACCAATAAAATATCCACCACAGCTTCCAACCTGCCCTTCCCCAACCACTTTCTGATTTCTTTCAAGTACATAGGATTTCAGTCTTTCAGCTGCTCAGGCTGAAAACCTTATAGTCATCCTTCACTCATCTCCTTCTCTCACACCCCACATCCATAGTGTTTCTTGTCAGGTAGGTTTTCAAAATATATCCAACATTGAATTGCTTCTCATCAACTCCACTGCTGCCTTCTTAGTCCAAGCCACATCATCTCTTGCATTCTGACTGGTCTCTGTTTCCTTATCTTGCCAAGCTCCTCTGTTCTCTCTACAGGCTGTTCACGCAGCTACCTGAGCCATCCTTAGTCATGTAAATTCAGATCATGACACAACTCTGTAAAACTCTCCAATACTTACCATCTCTCAGGATAGACTCAGCCTCAGTCCCTACCACTGGCCTTTTTGGATCTCAATCTACTGTTCCCCGCTGATTTACTGGGCTCCAGCCAAACCAGCCTCTTTACTGTTCCCTGATGACACAAGCATATTCCCTTCTCACAGCCTGGTCCTTGCTGGTTTCTCTACTTGAGATGCTCTTCACATGGCTCATTTCCTCAGTTCATTCAGGTCTCTGCTCAGCTGTTATCTAATTATAGAGAACTTCCCTGACTGCCCATTCAAAATAGCATATTCCCTGACATTCTGACTCCAGACTCTGTTTATTATTTCTTCCTAGTCCTTAAGAACTTACATTATATTACGTCTGCTTATTTGTCTTTTTTCCCCTGATGAGTGAGCTGGCAAAATGTTTAACAACTAGCTCTCTGTAAAATGTGAATGTGTTATAGAACAGTTCATGTGCCGGACGCACAGTGAGAACAAACAAACCGGAACATCGGCCTTTTGAGCAGAAAAAGGCTTATTGCAGGACCAAGAAGAGAGAACAGATGGCTCATGCTCTAAAACTCTAAACTCTCCCATAGTATTTGCAGAAAGGTTTTTTTTTTTTTTTAAAGGCAAAATTTGGAGTGAGGGCTGCAGGATGTGTGACTTTCTTCTGATTAGTTGGTGGTGAGGTAAGAGGGCAGTGCTCCAAGGATCTTGGGCTCAGCCTGAAGTTACCATCCTCTACCTGGGTGGGGATCCTAGTTCCCACAGAATAACTCCAAGATATTATTTTGTTTGCTGTTAAAGTGCTGCACTCAATATGTCAGCAAATATGCAAAACTAAGCAATTTCTACAAGACTGGAAAAGGTCAATTTTCATTCCAGTCCCAAAGAAGGGCACTGCCAAAGAATGTTCAAACAATACTGTACAATTGCGCCCATTTCATATGCTAGCAAGGTCATGCTCAAAATCCTTTAAACCAGGCTTCAGTAGTATGTTAACCGGGAACTTCCAGATCTACAAGCTGGGCTTCAAAAAGACAGAGGAACCAGAGATCAAATTGCCAACATGTTGGATCCTGGAGAAAGCAAAGGAGTTTCAGAAAAACATCTACTTATTTTTCATTGACTATGCTAAGGCCTTTGACCGTGTGGAACACAACTGTGGAAAATTCTTAAAGAGATGGGAGTTCCAGACCACCTTACTTGTCTCTGGAGAAACCTGTATGTGGGTCAAGAAGCAGAGTTAGAACTGGGTGTGGAACAACTGACTGGTTCAAAATCAGGAAAGGGGTATGTCAAGGCTGTATATTATCACTGTGCTTATTTAATGTCGACTACAAATTGGCTCTTGCCAAAGGCATTTGCCAGTGACTGAACAACAACTACAAGGGCATTTGCCATCTGCTTCTGCGGAGATTGAACCCTGTGCTGCTGCAGCTGTTGACCTTTGACATGTCCTGAAAGGAGTTCAGGGTGAAGAATGAGGCACTCTGTGCCCCAGGGAAACTGGTGGAACAGGTCTTCAGATAAATATTTTCAGGAGCTGATTTTCATGATCCGAATCCTTGCACCTCCTCATATCTAGAAAAGCACACTAAATCCCTTCATGGTGGTGTCAGTTCCTCATGACCAACCAGCAGAAAACCTTTTGTAAAATAAGTGCTTGGCTGCATTAAACCCCTGCTTCATCAAAATCATATGTACTGACCTTCCCCTTTTTGGAACAGTTTCCCAGAGCTATCTGAGAGGTGTTAGCTAGGACTGTCTCCCAGACTGCAGTCCTCATTTTGCCTCAGGTAAAACCTAACTAGCAACTCTCATCTTGTGCATCCTTTTTTAGTTGATATTAACTTATATGCAGAGATTTTTGTTGTTGTTGTTTAGTCCCTAAGTTGTGTCCAACTCATTTTCAACCCCATGTGTTATTGAGTCCAAGGACTGTCTGCTCACTGCACAACAGGCCAACTAATCAAGAGAGATGAGGTATTGGGGCAAGGAATATGAGTTTATTCAGAAAACTGGCTGACTGAGAAGAAGGCAGACTAATATCTCTTTGTCTTGTCAAGGTCTGGATTTGTTGTTCAGTTGCTCAGTTATATTCGACTCTTTGCGACCCCATGGATTGAAGCATGCTAGGCTTCCCTGTCCACTGTCTCCAGGAGTTAGCTTAAACTTGTGTCTGTTGAGTTGGTGATGCCATCCAACCATCTCATTTTCTTCTTCATTTGTTAAAACAGGTCACAGGAGTCAGGGAAATATTTATTTATGTTTCTCAGTTTATTGTAAAGGATATTATAAAGAATACAGATGAGCAGCCAGATGAAGAGGTACACAGGGCAAGGTCTGGAAGGATCCTGAGTGTAGGAATAGAACTATGGTATGCCGCCTTCCGGACCAGAAGCTCATAAATCTTCCCTGAGGTCAGTGGGCAGGACTGAAACCCTCTAATCACTGGGACTTCCTGATCAGCAGTCCAGTACTGAGCCTGTGTAGGAAGCCTCCCCAGGTTAACCAGCAGCACAACTAAGGTGGGAGACAGTAGTCGTCGTCGTCGTCGTCGTTGCTCAGTCGTGTCCGACTCTTTGTAATCCCTTGGCCTGTAGCTTGCCAGGCTTCTCTGTCCATGGGATTCTCCAGGCAAGAATACTGGAGTGGATTGCCATTCTCTTCTCCAGGGGATTTTCCCAACCCGGGGATCAAATCCGGGTCTCCTGCTTTGCAGGCAGATTCTTTACCATCTGAGCTACAGGGAAGCCCTAAGGTAGGAGAGAAAGGGCTTATTGTGAATAACAAAAGACAGACAATCCTACCACTGAGATAAATACAGAGATTTTATTAGCTTTCTTCCAGGAACCAGGGCTCAAGTACAGATGGTCTTCTAGCCCTCTGTATCTGTGCATTCCCATCTGCAGATTCAACCAAGGGAGGATGGAAAACACTCAGGAAAAAAAAAAAATTCCACCAACTTCCAAAAACCAAAACTTGAATTTTCTGGACACCAGCAACTGTTTACATAGCTTTAAATTGTATTAGGTATTATAAATAATCTGGAGGTAAGTTAAAGTATACAGGAGTGGGAATTCTCTGGTTGTCCAGTAGTTAGGACTCTGAGTTTTCATTGGAGAGAGTGTGTATTCAATCCCTGTTCCGGGAAATAAGATCTGACAAGCTGCTAGTGCAGCCGAACAGAAAATATAAGGGAGAATGTTAAATGCAAATACCATGCCATTTTATATAATGTACTTGAGTATCTGTGGATGAATCCTCTGGGTGGGTGGGGTGGGGTGGGATCCTGGAGCCAATCCCCTCTGGATACTGATGAAATGAAATTCATATTTAATGGCAAGACAAGAAAATTTAAACAAAAATTTTCTTTGCCTGTTTGGGCCTCCTCCCTCCCCTTTACTGTGTACTATGCATCTACATAGGAATTCCCTGGTGGCTCAGATGGTAAAGAGTTTGCCTGCAATGCGGAGAACCACGTTCGATCCCTGGGTTGGGAAGATTACTTGGAGAAGGGAAAGGCCACCCACTCCAGTGTTCTGGCCTGGAGAATTCCATGGACTGTATAGTCCACAGGGTTGCAAAGAGTCGGACACCACTGAGCAACTTTCACTTTTACTTTCTTTCAAGAGTCACTATTCCTTAGGAGATAGCTCAGTTCAGTCACTCAGTGGTATCTGACTCTTTGCGACCCCATGGACTGCAGAACACCAGGCCTCCCTGTCCATCACCAACTCCCAGAGTTTACTCAAACTCATGTCCATTGAGTCGGTGATACCATCCAACCATCTCATCCTCTGTCGTCCCCTTCTCCTCCCACCTTCAATCTTTCCCAGCATCAGGGTCTTTTCCAGTGAGTCAGTTGTTCGCAGGTAGCCAAAGTATTGGAGTTTCAGCTTCAGCATCAGTCCTTCCAATAAATACTCAGGACTGGTTTCCTTTAGAATGGACTGGTTGGATCTCCTTGCAGTCCAAGGGACTCAAGAGTCTTCTCCAACACCACAGTTCAAAAGCATCAATTCTTCAGAGAATTCTTAGGAGATAACCTTCCTTCTTAATCTTGCAAGGGGTCAACACCACCCAGGACCTACTACTTTGTACCTGTAGGTCTGGATTGTGTAAACAGTCCATGATATGTCATTTGTCTCAAGAACTTCTACAACTGTGCTTTGACTTCCAAGGGGAGAATAGTACTCACAGCTTTCTAAAAGACTGTCTCCCAGACTATAATCCTCAGGTTGGCTCTAGTAAAATTTTCCATTTCTTTCTTAGACTGACTTTTTTTTTAAACTGGAGGATAATTGCTTTACAATGTTGTGTTTACAATGTCTTTACAATGGGCTTCTCTGGTGGCTTAGCTAGTAAAGAATCCACCTGCAATTCAGGAAACCTGGGTTCGATCCCTGGTTTGGAAAGATCCCCTGGAGAAGGGACTGGCTACCCACTCCAGTATTCTGGCCTGGAGAATTCCATGTCCTGTATAGTCCATGGGGTAGCAAAGAATCGGACATAACTGAGTGAAAGAAAGTGAAAGTGAAAGTGAAAGTGAGGTCGATCAGTCGTGTCCGACTCTTTGCGACCCCATGGACTGTAGCCTACCAGGCTCCTGCCTCCATGGGATTCTCCAGGCAAGAATACTGGAGTGGGTTGCCATTTCTTTCTCCAGGGGATCTTCCCCACCCAGGGATCGAACCCAGGTCTCCCACATTCCAGGCAGACACTTTAACCTCTGAGACAACTGAGTGACTTTCACTTAATTCACAATGTTGTGTTGGTTTGCTGTACAACAACATGAATCAGCTATAAGTACACACATGTCCCCTCCCTCTTGAGCCTCCGTTTCCACTCCTGCCTCATCCCACCCCTCTAGGTCATCACAGAGCACAAAGGTGAGCTCCCTGTGGTGCCTGTAGATTGAATTTTTTTTTTAAGTCGTTTATTTATTTGGCTGCATCAGGACTTAGCTGCAGCATGAGGACTCTCTGTGGTGTGTGGGCTGCTTGTTGCAGGGAGCTGGCTTCTCTAGTTGCAGCACATGGGCATAGTTGCCCAGCATCATATGGGACTTTAGTTTCTCAACCAGGGATTGAACCTGTGTCCCCTGCATTGCAAGGTAGATTCTTAACCTCTGGACCACCAGGAAAGTCCATTTTCCTTAGATTGACTATTGGTTAACTTTTTCATCAACAGTACTGAGGGACAACTATATATTTGGCTTTAAGTTTTTAAAAAATTTCATTGGAGTATAGTTGATGGGGAGCCTGGTGGGCTACAGCCCATAGGGTTGCAAGGAGTCAGACATGACTGAAGTGACTTAGCATGCATGCACATGCATAGTTGATGTATAATATTATGTGAGTTACCGTTGAGTAATAAAGTGATTCACACTTTTTAAAGGTTATACTCCATTATAATTATTATAAAATATTGGCTATATTTCCTGTGTTGTACAATATATCCTTCTAATTTTTTTTTCCCACACTCTATGGCTTTTGGGATCTTAGTTCCCTGAAAATGGATTGAACCTGGGCCCATAGCAGTGAAAACACCAAGTCACTGGCCAGAGAACTCCCTGTAATTTATTTTATACATAATAGTTTGTACTTCTTCATCCTTTATCCTTATATTATCCTTGCCCCCTTCCCCTTCTCCACTGGTAACCACTAGTTTGTTCTCTGTATCTGTGAATCTGCTTCCTTTATGTTATATTCACTAGTTTGTTGTATTTTTTTTTTAGATCCAATATATTACTGTTATCATACAGGGTTTGTCTTTCTCCATCTGACTTATTTAACTTAATATGATACCCTCCACGTCCATCCTTGCTGTTGCAAATGGCAAAATTTCATTCTTTTTTATGGCTGTGTAGTATTCCATTGTATATACATACTGCATCTTCTTTATCCATTCATCTGTTAATGGATATTTAGGTTGCTTCTATATTTGGCAACTGTAAATAGTGCTGCTGTGAACATTACTGTGCATATATCTTTTTGAATTAGTGATTTTGTTTTTTTCTATCATATAGTCAGAAGCATAATTACTGGGTTACATGTGTATACTTTTTTCCTTGGTTGGAGGAGGTACACCACCCAGCTTGCCAGATCACAATTCCTCAAGCAGGGATCAATCTGTGCTCCCTGCAGTAGAAGTGTAGAGTCATAACCACTGGACTTCCAGGGAATCCCCAACATGTGTATACTTCTTATCACACAATAAACAGGAGAAAAGTGTAGGAACTTCATCAGTGAAGTGAGTAACTTACTAGCTGAGTAATACCTTTTGAGTACTGGAAAAATATTTCTTTAACTTTTGTGGTATCCACAATGCAACAGCTACAGACATGAAACACTTCTAATTTGCATTGTTCATATTTTCTCCATCACTTTCTTAAGTCTAGACAATGAATAAAACTAGCTCTGATTTGTAGCATTTGCTGATTTCTGTGGGTAAATACTCCCACTATAGCCTATTTCAAGCTGCCAACAATGATGTCACTGACCATGAGTTAGGAAGAAATGCACTGTAGCACACCATTATATGGTTTCTCCTCCGTACAAATAGAATAGTGTAGATAATAGTGACATTGGAGAAAGGAATGGCAACCGACTCCAGTATTCTTTCCTGGAGAATCCCATGGACAGAGGAGCCTGGCAGGCTAGTCCAAGGCGTCACAAAGAGTCGTATGTGACTGAAGCCACTTAGCAATAGTATCACTAGAAGGCAATGAATTGGAGTATTTATTATCTTTATTTTTATATAACTTTTTAAAGTTTATGTAATTCAATTTTTGAGGACTTCTCAAATTTCTGAAAATTTAGCAAGTGGCTCTCGTGAGCCCACAGGAGCCAGCTCTAGCATATCTTGGTTTCTTACGAGACTGTAAGATCCATGAAAATGAGGCCTGGCACATAATATATAGTCAATAAATGCTTCTTGCATAAATAAATGAAAGTAATTTTAGTGTTATTCAGTTTCTTACCACCTAAATAACTTGATTAAATTAATTTGACAGGGACGTAAGAGATGGGTACTGCTTGAGCTGTTGTCAGACCCTCATGCCATTTCTAAAGAAATCTGGGAGCAGGTTAGATAAAGGAGTAAATTGGTCAGGGAGGCCTGAAAACTCCAGATTGAGAATGAGGGGAGAGTGAGAATATCCATAACACTATCACTCAGTCATCCTCCACAATGTCGCCAACATTTATTTTTTGTTGCTGTTTTTTTTTAATACTGCTGTATTTATTTTTATTTTGACATGTATACACTGGTATATTTATTTATTATTTTTGGCTCTGCTGGGTCTTCATTGCTGCACTCAGGCTTTCTCTAGTTGAGAAGAGTGGGGGCTGCTCCCTACTTGTGGTACACAAGCTTTATTGCAATGCCTTCTCCTTTATGCAGAACACGGGCTCTAGGCACTCAGGCTTTAGTAGCTGCAGCACAGTGTTTCTGTCAGTTTTGGCTCTTGAGCCCTAGGTGGTGCAGGCTTCAGCAGTTGTGGCTCTCAGGTTCTAGAGCACAGGCTCAGTAGTTATGGCGCATCGGCTTGCTCAAGGCATGTGGAATCTTCCCAGACCAGGGATCAAACTGTGTACTCTGCATTGGCAGGTGGATTCTGTGTATAGTTTCTAGTCTCTGAGGTCTTAGCTGCTGCCCCATCCTCTCTGGCATAATTAATTCTCTAGTATTTTCATACACTGGACTGGGGAGATGTTGGTCAAGGATACAAACTTTCAGTGATAAGAAGAATAAGTTCTGGGACTTCCCTGGTGGTCCACTGGTTAAGAATTTGCCTGCCAATGTGGAGGACACCAGTTTGATCCCTGATCAAGGAAGATCCCACATGCCTCAGCGCAACTAAGATCCTGAATCACAATTACTGAAGCCCAAGCGCCTAGAGCCTGTGCTCCTCAACAAGGGGAGCCACTGCAATAAGAAGCCCTAGCACTGCAACTAGAGACTAGCCTCTACTCACTGCAACTAGAGAAAGCCCATGTGCCGCAACAAAATCAGTGCAGGCAAAAATTTAAAATAAAAAAATTAAATTTTAAAAATAAATAAATTTTAGAAAAAGAGTAAATTCTGAGGATCTAGTGTACAGTATGGTGACTACAGTTAACAATACTGTCTTGTATAGTTAAAGTTGCTATGAAACTAGAGCTTTCACATTCTCACCATAACAACAATACAAAAAAGGGAATTTCCTGGTGGTCCAATGCGCTCCCACTGCAGGGTGCCTGGGTTCCCTCCTTGGGTGGGGAACTAAGATCCTGCATGCTGTAGAGTGGCCAACAAAATAAAACAAAAGCAAAAAGCAAACCAAAAAACAAACAAACACAAAATGGTGCTAATGTGAGGTGAAGGATTTGTTAGCTAAACTTATTGTGGTAAACATTTGGCAACATCCGTATGTATCAAATCATCACATTGTATATCTTAAATTTACACAGTGTTGTATGTGGGAGAAGGCAATGGCACCCCACTCCAGTACTCTTGCCTGAAAAATCCCATGGACGGAGGAGCCTGGAAGGCCGCATTTCATGGGATCGCCAAGAGTCAGACACGATTGAGCGACTTCACTTTCACTTTTCACTTTCATGCATTGGAGAAGGAAATGGCAACCCACCCCAGTGTTCTTGCCTGGAGAATCCCAGGGACGGGGGAGCCTGGTGGGCTGCCGTCTATGGGGTTGCACAGTCGGACACGACTGAAGCAACTTAGCAGCAGTATGTCAATTATATCTCAACAAAACTGGAGAAAAAAAGAATTGACATATCTGTTTCCCTGCTAGACTGTGAAAGCCTTGAGGACAGAATCTGATTCATCATCTCCCGTGGCCCAGTTTAGTCTCAGGATTCACTTAGTAGGCAACAACAATTGTTTATCAAAGGGATAGTCTAGGGAGAGGAAAGTATAACAGCTAATCTCTTTAGGCCTCAGATCTTCCTCTTTAAAGATAATGTTTCCTTGCCTGCCGGGAAGCTGAAGGAGATGAGCTTACAGGTCATTTCTCAGATCCATGAGATGCTTCAGAGTTTCCCCTAGAGCGGAGCCCAGTTTCAGACATGTTGAGAAGCACTGTGGTTTTATCCTTCACCCCAAAGGTATTTGATCTTACTTTAAGAAGCCAACAGGTGTAGCCATTCTGTTGCTGCCACAGGCCAAACTGAACTATCTTTGGCCCGGAAGAGGGCCCAAACTGCTGGGAGATTTGTGTTTGGCTGGGGGAATGTCAGGGAAGATCTGGGCTCAACAGGTTGTCAGGTCCCCTCCACAGCCAGGCTGGGAATTTTCCTCGTCTTTCATCGGAGCAGATTTCTCCTGGCAACTACCATGTGCTTGTTCTTGGAAGCGCGATAGGAAAGTTTTGCTCAGGTTTACTCAGGAACTGAAAATTGACATGCAAGTGAGTGTTGAGTGGAAGTATTCTTTCTTTAGTCACCACAGCTGGCCCACTCTCAAGATGGCAGAACTGGCGCCGTATCAGCAGAGGATCTGAGGGGGTGGCCTCCTCATGTAGAATATCCACCCTTCCACCTGTCATTCCACCCTTCAATCTGAATTCCTCAGTGTCTCTAAGGAGGCTTTTCTGCTTCTAGAAACCCAAGTGACATTCCACTTCCTCTGGAGAGAGCATTTTAGCCAGAATAACAGGAGGAAATAAAATTCCTTAGCTTAGCGTCAAGATACTACACAATCAGACACTACCGAACTCTACAATTTTATCTGCCACTGCATTGATCCCCAAAGAAGTCTCCTTTAGCCAAACTGGTCTCTAAACCTACCTTGCTTTTATTGCCCACTCTGTTTGCTGTCCATGCAATTTCCTCTGCCTGGAATATTTGGCCACCCATCTTCCCCTAGTCTGTCTCTCTTTCTTTTCTCAGTAGACATTTAAAAAAAAATTATTATTTTTATTTGGCTTCGCCAGGTCTTAGTCGGAGCATGTGGGATCTAGTTCACCAACCAGGGATCAAACCCGGGCCCCCTGCATTAGGAGCTCAGAGTCTTAGCCACTGGATCACCAGGGAAATCCCCTCAGTAGATATTTATTTATCATCTACTCCATGGGAACGCAAAGACATGTTCCTTTCAGACATGACTGAAGCAACTGAGTGCGCACACACAGACACACACAGTGAAGCACTGTGTAAGGTAAGGGTTGGGTTTTTGTTTGTTTGTTTGTTTTTTCAATTGTTTACAGCCCCCAGAACAAAGCTAGACACGTCCGGGCATACAACAAACCCAATGTGAAACATGTCTTATATTCCTTCCATCTCTAGAATTTGCTGGGCTTCCCAAGAGGCACTGGTGGTAAAGAACTTGCCTGCTAATACAGGAGACAGTAAGAGCTGGGGGTTCAATCCCTGAGTCAGGAAGATCCCCTGGAAGAGGGGGGCATAGCAACCCACTCCAGTATTCTTGCCTGGAGAATCCCATAGACAGAGAAGTCTGGTGGGCTACAGTTCATATGGTTTGAAGTGACTTAGTACCCATGCTAGAATTTGCTAAGTTATAATTTGGACATGCAGGTGGGTATGTATTGGTTTCTGCATTTCCCTTGTAAGCAAAACATAGAAAGTAAAAAATAGAATTTTGTGAGACTGAAAGCATCACTCTTCATTTTAAAAATACTGAGTATGCTTGCTATGAGCTAGAAATAAAGACATGAAAGGACATGCTCTCTCGTCTCTAGAAGCTTATAGTCCCATGGAAAGAGGCAAGCAAAAACACTAATGATGTTGGAGAAAATTAAGTACTATGTTTGGAATTAGGGAGATCTGAGTGTTAATCTTGACTCTGCAACTTGTTAGCAGTATGTTTTGAATTAACTCTTTCTGAGAGGTGATGATGCTGATGATACTTCAGAGTTGCTGTGGGAAAATAATTTCTATTAAACATCTTGCACTGGGCCTGGCACTTCACATGGGCTCAATAAATATTAGTTTTCCTTCATTTTTCCTTAAACCACAAGCATTCATTGAGTCTCTCTGAGTCTCATGAGGAATATAGGCCAAGAATGAATTTAGAACAAGTACCAGGTGTGATTTTCTGCTAATTTATAGTCTGTTAAAATAGCGAGACCCACACACATGAAGAGTTAATAATACTATGAGATGGGATCAAGGAGGGCTGGGATTTCCTGGAGAGGTGGGCCTGGAGAGGAAATGAGACATGTGTTGTGGAAAGGTAGGTATTGGGGAGGGACAGTAAGGGTATGTAGTCACGAAGGTCTTGGGATGAAGGAATGAAGGTGCTCTGATGGATAGAAGTGAAAAATAAAGTGGAGCAGGGAGTATGATTGCTGAAATATCAATAACCTCAGATATACAGATGACACAACCCTTACGGCTGAAAGTGAAGAATTAAAGAGCCTATTGGTGAAAGTGAAAGAGGAAAGTGAAAAAGTTGGCTTAAAATTCAACATTCAGAAAACGAAGATCATGGCATCCGGTCCCATCACTTCATGGCAAATAGATGGGGAAACAATGGTAACAGTGAGAGACTTTATTTTCTTGGGTTCCAAAATCACTGCAGATGGTGACTGCAGCCATGAAATTAAAAGACACTTGCTCCTTGGAAGAAAAGTTATGACCAACCTAGACAGCATATTAAAAATCAGAGACATTACTTTGCCCATAAAGGTCCATCTAGTCAAAGCTATGGTTTTTCCAGTGGTCATGTACAGATGTGAGAGTTGGACTATAAAGAAAGCTGAATCCAAAGAATTGATGCTTTTAAACTGTGGTGTTGGAGCAGACTCTTTAGAATCCCTTGGATTGCAAGGAGATCCAACCAGTCAATCCTAAAGGAAAACAGTCCTGAATATTCATTGGAAGGACTGATGTTGAAGCTCAAACTCCAATACTTTGGCCACATGATGCGAAGAAATGACTCACTGGAAAAGACCCTGATGCTGGTCAAGATTGAAGGCAGGAGGAGAAGGGGACAACAGAAGATGAGATGGTTGGATGGTATCACCAACTTGATGGACATGAGTTTGAGCAAGCTCCGGAAGTTGGTGATGGACAGGGAAGCCTGGCGTGCTGCAGTCCATGGGGTCGCAGAGTTGAACACGAATGAGTGACTGAACTGAATTGAACTGAACTGAGGGAGTATGAACTAGATTATGGAGGGTTTTGAGAAGTGGTCAGAGTTATTTTATGTTGTTTTTAAAGCACTGTGTTGATTTTTGAACAGAGGAGTGGTGTGTTTTAAAAATATAATTTCTCTATACATTTAAAATGTACTTACTCTATAAAGGACAAATATACAGTTACTTTTCTTTTTGGCTGTGCAGCACGCGGGATCTTAGATCCCAGACCAGAGATCAAACCTATGCTCCCAGCAGTGGATGCACAGTCTTAACCACTGGACTGCCAGGGTTTAACCACTGAACTGTCCCCTGTTTAAAATTTTTTTTAAATCATAAAAGACCTGAGTATTAAAGGCAGTTTGAAAATATAGAGGTGAAAAGTGAGAAAATGTTATCCATAATCCCATTGTCTAAACACTTGTCTGTGCCAGGTCACTTTGGTCCTGCCGACACTCTGTGACCCTGTGGGCCATAGCCTGCCAGGCTGCTCTGTCTGGGGGATTCTCAAGGCAAGAATACTGGAATGGGTTGCCATGCCCTCTTCCAGGGGATCTTCCTGACCCAGGGATCAAACGCATGTCTCTTAGGTCTCTTGCATTAGCAGGAAGATTCTTTAACACTAGCGCCACCTGGAAAGCCATTGCCACCCCCCGACCCCAGCCAAATAAATAAACACGGCCCATATTTATATTCTTTGGATGTACTTTTATAGCCTTTCCTATCTGTAGTGTTCTTACATAGTTACATTCTCTTAGCAGGTTTTGGCTTTTTATACCTAGCTCTACACAGCCAGCATTTCCCCATGTTCTGGCACGTTCTTCGTAAATGTTATTTATAAAGGCTTCATTGTGTGGGATCTCATAGAATGCCATAATTTACTTACCCGTTTCTCTACAGTCAGACATGTATTAATAAGATGTTTCCAATTTTTTGCTTTTATAAATAAAGCTGTGAGAAATGTTTTTTTGGCATAACAATTTTTTCCATATTTAAAATTATTTTCTTAAGGCAGGGTAGCAGAGTTGCTTTGGATGAAGGAATTTGTAATGGCTTATGCCAGCATATATTTCTATTAGCCACATAAGAGAGTGCCTCTTTTTCAAAACACCAATTAGCATTGGGTAACATCATTATTTTCACTATTATTAATTTGGTAGGCAAAATACATGTTATTGCTATGACTTTCGACTTAAAAACTTATGAGCGAGGCAAACATTTCCCTTTGTTTTTTGATTGGCTCTATTCTGTCTTTTAGAAATTGACAACTTGTGTACAGAAATTTCAGGGTTCTCCATTTATATGAGCTTTTTATGGTAAGTATTATACATTCAAAAATTTGTTTCCCACCATCTATTGTTTATCTTTTAATTTTTTAAAAATGTTACATAAAGAAGTTTTCTATTTAAGAGTAGTTTAATCTCTTAATTACTTCCTTTCTGCCTCTCCATGGCTTAAATATTTATTTCTGTTTCCTTTAAGCTTTTCTATTTTTAAAAAATGACAATTTTTGTTCACTGCACCAGACTGGTTTTTCAACTAAACCAAGTCGAGCACAGCCTGGTTTAGTGGAAAGAGCACAAGTCCTTTCCTCTTTGTTCTGTGCTAGAATATTTGTAATTGGGATAAAAATAAGATGGACATATATAGCACTGTGCCTGACATACATTAAAAGCTTACCCTTTTATCTTTAAACCATTTTGTCACAGAGAGTGCAGTGTGGCTCTCAGTCTTTCCCCCAGATTGGTAATAGATTGTATCACTACTTTTAAATTATTATTTTTTTCTTTTCGGCAGCTCTGGGTCTTCGTTATTTTGTGTAGGCTTTCTCTGGTTGTGGTGTGTGGACTTTTCTTTGTGGCTTTTGGCTTCTCTTAGTGAATGATGCTAAAGCTGAAACTCCAGTACTTTGGCCACCTCATGCGAAGAGTTGACTCATTGGAAAAGACTCTGATGCTGGGAGGGATTGGGGGCAGGAGAAAAAGGGGGCGACAGGGGATGAGATGGCTGGATGGCATCACTGACTTGATGGATGTGAGTCTGAGTGAATTCCGGGAGTTGGTGATGGACAGAGAGGCCTGGTGGGCTGTGATTCATGGAGTTGCAAAGAGTCAGACATGACTGAGCGACTGAACTGAACTGAACTGAACTGAACTGTGGTTCATGAGCTCTAGGGCACTTGGGCTTCAGTAGTTGTGGAGCAAGGGCTTAGTTGCTCCCCACAAACACATGGAATCTTCCCAGACCAGGGCTCGAACCCATGTTTCCTGCACTGGCAGGTAGATTCTTAACCACTGGGACACTGGGGAAGCCCTCTCACTACTTACTTTAACTACTGTCTGCAAAGGTAGAATTTGTTTCATTAGCAGACAGCAAGCACGCTCCTTTCACAGTTGTGGATGTTTGTGAAGTCTAACTTAGACTGTTAAGTTAAATTTTTTTGTTTCCCTGGGTCTTTTTCTGAAATATTTCCCTGCTACCTTAATGCTAAGAAGAATATATATACTGAAACTGGGATTTCTCAGTTTGCTTGAATATTTTAGGCATAACAACTTTGAGAGTATGGAAGTAGAGTTATGATGAACTATTTTATTTTTGGCTGCACCATACAGCATAGCATATGGGATCCTAGTTCCCTGACCAGGAATCAAACACAGGGAGAGCATGGAGTCTTAACCACTGGACCGCCAGGGAATTTCCTGAACTATTTTATTACACCAAATTAGTGTCTGTCTCTTCTACTTTAGCCTGAACTGTGATTGGCACAGAGGATACATGCCATTCTATATTGAGGTCCATGCATTTTCAGCCACTAAAGGCAAATCTGTCTTGAACAAAAGAAAAAATTAACCTGGCAGAAAATAAACTATTTTTGGATCTTAGTACTAATATTTGCTCAGCACTTACAATATGCCAGACAATGTTCTAAGTATTTGTATTAATTTGGATAATAATTACTATGAATATTATAAAGGTGATTTTTTCTCTCATTCCTTCCATGTATATTAATTGGAATTCTTCTGTATGGAAGAGTTTTCTCTTCTCCCTATCTACTCTTCCATTTATTTATATCAGCATTTACTCCTGGATATTTATTTTATTCCTTGAGGTATAATCAAATACCATCATTATTTATTTTGCTGCTCAAATTGTTCCATTTTTGGTCACTGAATGCACTTTCTACTTTTAAAAAACAGAAATAGAATAGAATATCAGAGTTTAATGTGCTGTGATTTTGTAAAATGTTAACATTAAGGGATACTAGATAAAGGGGATCAGAGGTGATGGCACCCCACTCCAGTACTCTTGCCTGGAAAATCCCATGGACAGAGGAGCCTGGTAGGCTGCAATCCATGGGGTCGCTGAGGGTCAGACACGACTGAGAGACTTCACTTTCACTTTTCACTTTCATGCATTGGAGAAGGAAATGGCAACCCACTCCAGTGTTCTTGCCTGGAGAGTCCCAGGGACGGGGGAGCCTGGTGGGCTGCCGTCTATGGGGTTGCAGAGAGTCAGACACGACTGAAGTGTCTTAGCAGCAGCAGCAGCAGCAGATAAAGGGGATGAAACTCAGAGTACATAAGGATAGGTACTGTTTTATAAAACTTATTTCAGTTTTATGAGTATGTATTTCTTCTGATGATTCAGTGGTAAAGAATCTGCCTGCATTGCAGGAGGTGAAGGACACTCGGGTTCAATACCTGGGTCAGGAAGATCCCCTGGAGAAGGAAATGGCAACCCACTCCAGTATCCCTGCCTAAGAAATCTCATGGACAGAGGAGCCTGGCAGGCTACAGTCCGTGGGTTCACAAGAGTCAGACCTGACTGAGCAGCACGCACATTTCTTCTTATGGGTTGCAGTCAAAAAGTATTGAACCCTGCCCTCTTCCCAGTTCCTTCTTTGCAGTCCAAGGAACTCTCGAGAGTCTTCTCCAACACCACAGTTCAAAAGCATAAATTCTTTGGCGCTCAGCTTTCTTTAGTCCAACTCTCACATCCATACACGACTACTGGAAAAACCATAGCTTTGACTAGACGGAACTTTGTTGGCTAAGTAATGTCTCTGCTTTTGAATATGCTGTCTAGGGAGGTCATAACTTTCCTTTCAAGGAGTAAGTGTCTTTTAATTTCATGGCTGCAATCACCATCTGCAGTGATTTTGGAGTCCCTCAAAATAGTCAGCCACTGTTTCCACTGTTTCTCCATCTATTTGCCATCAAATATGGCATTTGACCAGATGCCATGATCTTCATTTTCTGAATGTTGAGCTTTAAGCCAATTTTTTCATTCTCCTCTTTCACTTTCATCAAGAGGTTCTTTAGTTCTTCTTCACTTTCTGCCATAAAGGTGGTGTCATCTGCATATCTGAGGTTATTGATATTTCTCCCGGCAATCTTGATTCCAGCTTGTGCTTCATCCAGCCCGGCATTTTGCATGATGTACTCTGAATATAAGTTAAATAAGCAGCCGTAGACAGTACATAAATGGTTAAGCATGGTTGAGCTTCATTAGAACTTAATGAACACTGAAATTTGAATTTAAGTTCTGTGTGTTGTGAAATATTTCTAATCCATTAAAAAATGTAAAAACAATTCTTAGCTAGTAAATTATAGAAAACAGGAGGTGGGCTGGACTTGGCACACAAGCTGTAGTTTGCTGACCCTTGTTCTGAAATCCAGGCCTTCTTGGATTCCTCTAGAACTCATGCCTTTACCACTGACTAGAGCTATATAGGTACTGGTGTAACCAAAGTTCTTCCTGATATTAATAGTGCCTTACAATTTTTATGGTCCAATTATTTTGGGGACTTTCATAGGCAGTATCTGATATGAACCTGACAATGCCTTATAAAGTTAGCAGAATTTAGCTCCTTTATATAGATGAAAGAATAAGTTTAGAAAGGACAAGTTATCAATTAGTAGAGTTAGGAAGCAACTGGACTGTTAGAGAAATGAGACACAACAGTGTTACCAAGGAGTTGTTTTTTTCCCTAAATAAATCATTTTATTTATTTACGGCTTTGCTGGGTCTTCATTGCTGTATATCAGCTTTTCTCTAGTTGCAGTGAGTGGAGGCTACTCTCTAGTTGTGGTGTGTGGGCTTCTCATTGCAGTGGCTTCTCTTGTGGAGCACAGTCTCTAGACCTTGTGGGCTTCAGTAGCTGCTGTTCCCAGGCTCTAGAGCAAGGCTCAGTAGTTGGCACTTGGGCTTAGTTACTTCATGATGTGGGATATTCCTGGACCAGAGATCGAACCTATATCTCCTGCATTGGCAGGTGGAAACTTTACCACTGAGCCTCCAAGGAAGCCCCACCAAGGAGTCTTTTTGGCTATTCCACACAGGTCTCACACAGACTCATTCACACATTAACTGTTTGTTTACTATTTTCAAAGGTCAGCGTGCCCACAGCTGGCTCTGGGCATAAACATACTTCAGAAACTGATGGTATATTCCAAATTGTCATTGTCACTGTACTAATTTTCAGCCAAACAAAACAACATATGGTCTTCCAATTAATAACACATTCACACCTCTGGAAGAAAAATCATGAGAAGCCAAATTTTAATTCTAGCTTGTTGGTGAGTTGGGAATTTCAGGGTATCTTTATGAATAGTAAGGCATGGAGCACTCATCTCTATCTGACAAATGCAGATCTGCCAAAGGGACCAGAATGTCCTACATATGGGTCTGGTCACCGTCTTCCCTGCATGATGTATATTTTTGCTTAAGATTCTTTTTAAGATTCTATACAGACCATTCTGAGTTATCACATTCTTCATCCAGGGTATAATACATTTGATTATGATCATTTATTTTACTGTGAGTGAATAATTAGATTTGAAGTGTGATTAGCTTTATCTATATTGTGAAAATCCTTTATGAGCCTATACTTTACCATAAATGAGTAGATTAGACTTGAAAAGTGATTCATTTTTGTCTAGATTATTAAAATCCTTTGAAATTTATACACATTGATTCAACCTTCCTAAATGTGAGCTACCAGTTACTGATTTTATTCTGAGATGGGCCTTATTTCAGAATGACTAATTTCACTCACCTACCTTAGCTACACACTTAAAAACCCAGGCTTCTGAGAATTTCTCCAGTGTATTTTCTATCACATTAAAATGCTCTCACTTCAGTCCAGCCAAGAGCACTTAAACAAAAGCTAGTGAAAGGGATGGTGGTGTGAAATTAGTTTCAATTTCTCAGTCAGGCTGGGTAGAAAAAGGTGGTGGTGATATCCCTCAGGAGAGATTATTTTCAGAGGATAGTTCTATTGCATTCAGGTGGTAGGAACTATACTCAGAGGGGATTTAGGACTTTGATGCCCTTAGTTTTCGGAGAAGGCCATGGCACCCCACTCCAGTACTCTTGCCTGGAAAATCCCATGGACGGAGGAGCCTGGTAGGCTGCGGTCCATAGGGTTGCTAGGAGTTGGACACGACTGAGCGACTTCACTTTCACTTTTCACTTTCATGCATTGGAGAAGGAAATGGCAACCCACTCCAGTGTTCTTGCCTGGAGAATCCCAGGGACGGGGGAGCCTGCTGCGCTGCCATCTCTGGGGTCGCACAGAGTCGGACATGACTGAAGCGACTTAGCAGCAGCAGCAGCAGCCTTTAGTTTTCCCCCTTATTCTAAGTCTTAGGTAGGACTTCTTCCTTGATAATTTAGTGAAAGCACCTAGTGCAGTATGCCTGGAATAGAAAAACAGACATTTAAAATAAAGTAACAAGAGATAATTGAGGCCTGGAGAGGTAACATAGCTTGTACAAGCTAACACATGGTCTCTGGTTTTTCTTTTCTTAAAAGTTAATCTTCAATTAAAACCAGTACTTTCTCCATGTAGAAATGAAAACATTACAGATTAGATTATAGTCTCTTTCAACTAGCACTCTCAATCACAAACCTCTTCCCACTTCTCAGAGACAGCTGTTATCAGGTTTGTCCACATCCTTTTGGAAGAGCTTTCTTGGGCTCTTTCCATTGTCTTTGCCTCTCAAGGGTGGTTTTCGTCTTTGACTCTCCCACACATTTCTATACAGCAGAAATACAAAACAGAGGAAGACTGAATTGCCCAGACACAACCCTAGCTCAGTGTCAAAAGAGAGATAAGACACATCTACACATGAATGGTCATGATAATAAGTTCTGTTTGTTAAAGGGACAGGCTGAGTATTCTTTGATCAATTCAAATGAATAACAAAGGCTTCCCTGGAACTGAGTGGGACAAGGTTTCAAGTGTTTTTCAAGTAATTTAATCTACAGCTAAGAAAGGCAATGTCAAAGAATGCTCAAATTACCATACAATTGCACTCATCTCACACGCTAGCAAAGTAATGTTCAAAATTCTCCAAGCCAGGCTTCAACAGTACATGAACTGTGAACTTCCAGATGTTCAAGCTGGATTTAGAAAAGGCAGAGGAATCAGAGATCAAATTGCTAACATCCGCTGGATCATCGAAAAAGCAAGAGTTCCAGAAAAACATCTGCTTTACTGTCTATGCCAAAGTCTTTGACTGTGTGGACCACAACAAACTGCGGAAAATTTTTCAAGAGATCGGAATACCAGACCACCTTACCTGCCTCCTGAGAAATCTGTATGCATATCAAGAAGCAACAGTTAGAACTGGACATGGAACAACAGACTGGTTCCAAATCGTGAAAGGAGTATGTCAAAGCTGTATATTGTCACCCTGCTTATTTAATTTATATGCAGAATATATCATGAGAAATGCTGGACTGGATGCAGCATAAACTGGAATCAAGATTGCCAGGAGAAATATCAATAACCTCAGATATACAGATGACACAGCCCTTATGGCAGAAAGTGAAGAACTAAAGAGCATCTTGATGAGAGTGAAAGAGGGGAGTGAAAACGTTGGCTTAAAACTCAACATTCAAAAAACTAAGATCATGGCATCTGGTCCCATCACTTCATGGGAAATAGATGGGGAAACAGTGGAAGCAGTGTCAGACTTTATTTTTCTGGGCTCCAAAATCACTGCAGATGGTGACTGCAGCCATGAAATTAAAAGATGCTTGCTCCTTGGAAGAAAAACTATAACCAACCTAGACAGCATATTAAAAAACAGAGATATTACTTTGCCAACAAAGGTCCATCTAGTCAAAGCAATGGTTTTTCCAGTAGTCATGTATGGATGTGAGAGACGGACTAAAGAAAGCTGAGCGCCGAAGAATTGATGCTTTTGAATGGTGGTGTGTTGGAGAAGACTGGAGAGCCCCTTGGACTGCAAGGAGATCCGACCAGTCAATCCTAAAGAAAATCAGTCCTGAATATTCACTGGAAGGACTGATGCTGAAGCTGAAACTCCAGTACTTTGGCCACATGATTCGAAGAAATGACTCACTGGAAAAGACCCTGATGCTGGTCAAGATTGAAGGCAGAAGGAGAAGGGAAGAACAGAGGATGAGATGGTTGGATGGCATCACTGACTCAATGGACATCAGTTTGAGTAAGCTCCGGAAGTTGGTGATGGACAGGGAAGCCTGGCGTGCTGCAGTCCATGGGGTCGCAAAGAGTCGGAGACGACTGAGCGACTGATCTGATCTGTCTTCTTTACGCGTAATTCGTGGAGTTAAAACAGGTGAGGTCATTTTGAGAGGCAGGTTATCCACTGTTTGGAGATAGAAAACTTGGATTTGGGTCAGTGCAGCTGGGAAACGGAATTCTTTCTCTACGCTTAAAACCCGGACAATTCCTGCCTCAAAGGGTTGATTCTATGACTTAATAAATGAAGTTGTATGACGACCGACAACGAGTAGGCTTTTCAACAAATGCTAGTCTTTTCAGGCCTTAGAGGCTTGGGAATGCAGAATTCAAGCCCGCATTGAACAGGGCACAACCTGCGAGGTCCGTCCGCCCCGTGAAGGTGCTTCTGAATCCCGCCGGGCGCAGCGGCTACCTTTTCGAGCCGTTGGCGTTTTCCCGCGCAGGGGGCGGGGCGGAGCGCGAGCCCGGGAACGTGTTCGCCGAACCCGACGCCTCGCCAGAACTACATTTCCCAGGAGGAGGGTCGCTCAGCCACCTGGCAGGCGGCGCCCACTGTTATTAGTCTCAGGTGGTAGCCCTGTCAACTTTCCGCCTTGGCCTTCCCTCGTACCGAAGTCACAGGCGCACCATCTAACGAACTCAGGAGGGAAAGGATGTGGTGGTGGGTGCCTTTGCTGTACAGCAGTTTGGGAGTCGTAGTCCCCTCGCACAAGGTTTGGGAGGCTGGGTTTGTCTTGAGTGGTCGGACCACATCACGTGATGACGGAAAGGCGGCCGTAGGCAGGGGAGCGACCTGTGGTGCCTTGTGAGGTCATCACACGGTGACGACGAGCTGTTCTTGGGCATCCTGGACGCGGTGGGTAGTACGTCTCTGAGAACTCCCGAGTTCGAGAAACTCCATAAAATATCCCTCGTTGACTCCATCTGCGTGCCTTCCCTTGACCCGCAGCTGTTGGCCTCTCGGGGCGGGAGTTGGGTGACTACAGGAAACAACGCGCTCCGTAGGCGGGCTGATGAGCCGCGCGGCGAGCTACGTGTGTTGGCTCCTCCTTCGGCCGTGACGCGGGGTCACGTGACGGGCCGGGCCGCCTCTGCCGCCGCCGCCGCTTTGTAAGAGGCACATTGGCAGGTAACGAGCGGCGGCGGCGGCGGCGGCGGCGGCGGGTCCCGAGTCCAGCGAGAGCAGCAGCGGTAATTGGCACCTTCTCTCTCTCCTTCCCCGTTCCAGCTCCTTGACCGCTACAGCTTGCGCTCAGTAGACCAGGGTTCAGCTCTTCTTTTCTCCAGAGCCCTTCCTACTGCCCCAGCGTCCACCCTGAGGTTGGGCCGAGCTTCCTTCGCCGGTTTCGTGCGTCCTCAGTTTGCCCAGGCCTGGGTGCTGTCCTTCCTCTCCACCGCTGGTTGTCCTGCGCTCCTTTCTGCCAACCCCTTCCTCGTCAGCCCAGCCCCACCCAGCCCCAGGGGGCGCCTACCCCTCCCCCCTTCGGGTTTCTGTCCTGGAGGGTGTGGTTTTTCTCTCCCACCGTTGTCCCTTCCTGCCTGTCCGCTCGAGCTCCCGCGCCACGCTGTCAGTGACCACCTTTCCGCGTTAACGCCTGTCGCTAGTCCTGGAACTGGACATCTCAGAGCCCAACTTCTGTACTCTCTAGGCTTTCCTGGCAGCCCGGAGGCGTAGTTCAGTTCTACTTCTCCTCCTCATTCTGGAAAGCTTTGGTGCCAGACTCTTGGGATTCAGTTTTCCTCTTCGGTCCTAGTTCCTGTAGGCTGGCTGTGTCACGGTTGTTCTTTAGTGTGTAGGTTTGAGAAGGGTTTTGTAAACTAAAACGCTCTCTTATTCCAAATCTTATTCTTTTCATTGGTGCATTGCCTCTCAGTTTTCTTTGCCGCTGAATCACTTTTCCCACTCGGCATTCCCACCTTTTCCCCTGGGTTTTCAATCTGATTAGTTGTCCAGGTATCTCAGGTACCATCACTGTTCTCACCACTCTGATCTCTTCCTTGTTATCTCTAGGAGTTAGTTGATTCCATCATCATTCCTGTTATTTCCTGTTTGACCTAATCCTGCAGTTTACTTCCACCTCTGTTGGATATTGTTTCTGCGTGTATTCAAGGTGTCTCCGCCAGTATTTGGGCTTGCTGTGTTCTGCCCTTGTGTGCCGTAACAATTGAGAACTTTTAAAGGTCTTCACAGGGTACCTAAAGATCATCTTTTATTTGAAGGGCATATAATTCACTTTTTGAGTGAGCCCAATTACTGCGTATTTTCTCTTTGATTATGATAGTACTTTTAAAATCAAAAGTGTCAGTAATTAGTGTGTTCCTCACTTTTCCGTTATGACTTGTACATTCATAATTTTTAGTTGTAGTTTGTCTAATAAAAGTGGAAGGAAAGTGAATGTAATCCTAAGGATTGGGTGACTCTTGGGGTGGGATCTGTCTGTCTCAGGAAAGGGAATAAATTCACTCGCTGGAGATGAAGGGTCTTCCCGTACCCCAGCATCTCTTATTTGCAGAGACCTTGGCTAGGACTGCCCTCTCATTGTTGCTTATCCAGGCAAAAGTGATTAGTTTCTCCTACACTACTTTTCTGCTTGCTTCCAGTGTGTTCCTCCTGAGTTTGTCTCCTTAAGGATAGTTCACATGTGTGGTGAGATTTTTTTCCTCCACTCCTGTCCTCCTTGTTTCCCACAGCTCTGATTTCCTCTGTCTGCTTCATTGTTTCTGACCTTCAGTAATTAAGAAAATGATTGAAAGAACGGAGGTTTTTGTTATGATTGAAATATGACTGGAAGTGGTGGCATGGGAATGAGGCCATGGGAAAGGTTTGTGGTAATTGCCCCTCCTGCCTGTTTCCTGCTGCTCTGGTTTCCTCTGGCCTCTCTCTTTATATGTGGGCTGGACCAGCTCTCAGAGAGCTGCCTTTAGAACTGGGCTAGAACAGCGGTAACACCTCTGCTTCCCTTTCCTGGTAACTGGTCAGCCTGTGCACTGCTCATCAGTGTGTCTCTTGGTATTGTTTGGTGAGAAATGGTAGGAGAACCAGGAGGAGGATGGGTTTATTTCAGGATTTGTGTTTTGACAGAAACTGGTTGCTAACTCTGTTCCCATGAGTATAAACTGCATATAGAGAATATAAACCAGTCTTGAAGGTTTGAACTGGTCTGAAGTTTAGCCTGTACTTTTGAAGTGTTGATTCCCCAGTCCTCTTTAAAAATGAAAACTTACTGTTAAGATTTTGTTGTTGTCATAAGAAACTTTTTGTGGGGTGTGTGTGTAAGTGCATTATAAAGGATTAATGCCTGCTCAGAAGAAGTGGTCTGCATGAATTCACAGGTTGTGACGTTCCTTTGGTTTTATTTTTAAAAAATTATTTTATTTATTTGGTTTTGATGGGTCTTTATTGCTGCGTGAGAGCTTTCTCTTGTTGGGGTGAGCGGTGGCTTCTCTTGTTGCGGAGCACAGGCTCTAGGGTGCACAGGCTTTGATAGTACTGGCACACAGGCTTAGTTGCCCTGTGGCATGCAGGATCAAACCTGACCCAGGGATCACACTTGTGTCCCCTGCATTGACAGTCAGATTCTTAACCATTGACCAATAGGGAAAAAAGTCCTTCTTTGATTTTAACAAACCTATCTTTTATTTCTTCTTGTGAGGCAGCTATAAGTCAGCAATGATCAGTTAGCTCTTAGTTGTTAACTTGAGTATATGCAGTGTCTTTTAAAAGCTAAGTAGTATGGCACTAGTGCTGTTTGACTAGTGAGAAGGTGGATCTCTGATAGAGCTTAGAAACCATTGTTTTCTCTTTTTTCTTTTCCCCAAAAGGAGAGAGGGAATATAACTTGAAGTAAGGTAAAGAGAGGGAATATCACCTTATAAACCTGTGGTAGGTTTTGAAATATTTTTGACCAATTATTGAGAGTTCCTTGGGCTGCAGGAAGATCCAGCCCATCAATTTTAAAGGAAATCAGTCCTGAATATTTATTGGAAGGACCGATGCTGAAGTCAAGCTCCAATACTCTGGCCATCTGATGCAAAGGACTGACTCATTGGCAAAGACCCTGATGCTGGGAAAGATTGAAGGAGGGAAGAGAAGGGGACGACAGAAGATGAGATGGTTGGATGGCATCACCGAGTCAACGGACATGAGTTTGAGCAAGCTCTGGGAGCTGGTGATGGACAGGGAAGCCTGGCGTGCTGCAGTCCGTGGGGTCTCAAAGAGTCAGACACGACTGAGCGACTAAACTGAACTGATCAAGTGGACTCCTTTTTTTAAGTCCAAGAATCAAATTAGTTGGTTTTGTTTTGACAATTATAACGTCAACTATGTATGCTGAAATTTCCTACTTTTAAAAATTGTATTTTTTTGGCCACGTTGAGTGGTGCGTGGGATCTTAAGTTTCTCCACCAGGGATTGAACCCATGCCCCCTACAGTGGAAGTGCAGAGTCTTAATCATTGGACTGTCAGGGAAGTCCCTCTCCTACTCTCTGTATATTTTCCTGACAGTGTTTTTCTCAAAGATGCTTGTTCTGTACTTTTTAAAGTTATTTTAGTTTTGAAATTTCTTGGCCTAGGTTTTGAAGAACAGGCTTGTGAAATTCTGGCTGACATAGCATGTGTATTATAGTGTGTTTCAGTTTTCAGAAAACTCATTTTCATACTGGAGTTTTGAGCTCAATTAAATTGAAACCCAGTTCACTGTTTGGAATTAATTTATGAAATGAGGCTTGGACCAAGGGGTAGGTGTTTCATTTAAGACTAGGCAATGCTCTACTTTTAAAGGGTGTTAGCAATGCGTTGATTGTTTTTTTTTTTCATTTGGAACTCTAAAAATAATAGAACATATGTTTGATTAGATTGAACTTTGATTATTTTCAAGGATTTATAGAGGAGAGAATTTTATTTGGATTTAGACTTGTTGCTATACCTTCATTTCTTTTGTTATTAACTTTTTACGTAAGTTGTCACATAGGAGCTTATTCATTTTAAGTTATGATATACATACATAATCCACTAATACTTTATTTGTATTTCCACGTCATGATATCTGGGGTGTTAGTTCCCTGACCAGGGACCAAACCCATGCCTTCTGCAGTGGAATTGTGGAGTCCTAACCACTGGACTGCCAGGGAGTTCCCCCAATACTTTAATGCTTTGTTCTTTACTCAAAAATTTTTACACGTCGCAAAAGAAAGAAAAGAAAGAAAGAGAAGTTGTCCAGTTGTATCCGACTCTTTGCAAACCCATGGACTGTAGCTGACCAGGCCCCTCCGGTCATGGGATTTTCCAGACAAGACTACTGGAGTGGGTTGCCATGTCTCAATCTTCTCATCAAATCAGCTCTAGGTATACCTGTGGAGACTTTGAGAAGCTCAGTGTTCCTTCTTGCTATTAATGTCTTTCTCCCTCTTTGTCTTCTTGAATTCTTTCCATTCCTGTCCTCCTGTTTTCCTCTTCTTTCTCTTTCCCTTGTTTTCTCTCTCTTTTTTGCCTTCTGTTCCTTCAGCCACATACAAAAACACTCAACATGCAAGTCTCAGCTGAGGAGGTTGTATTCCTTCTGACTCTGCCACCATAACATTGCTGCTTCCTAAGCAAGCAGATGAAAACTTGAAATGTCTTTGCAGTCTCACCGGCTTGGGGAAGGTGTATAGTGCTGTCTGTATTGTACATGTCTACTCAGCTGGAATGTGTGTGGTTTGGAAGGTGGGATTTTTCGTTTGATAATAATGTTTGTTGTCAGATCATAAACAAGAGAATGCTGCTGCTGCTGCTACGTCGCTTTAGTCGTGTCCAACTCTGTGCGACCCCATAGACAGCAGCCCACGAGGCTTCCCGTCCCTGGGATTCTCCAGGCAAGAACACTGGAGTGGGTTGCCATTTCCTTCTCCAATGCATGAAAGTGAAAAGTGAAAGTGAAGTCGCTCAGTCTTGTCCGAATCTTAGTGACCTCATGGACTGCAGCCTACCAGGCTTCTCCGTCCATGGGATTTTCCAGGCAAGAGTACTGGAGTGGGGTGCCATTGCCTTCTCCGAAACAAGAGAATAAGTGGGCTTAAAAAATACAAATTTAACTGAAATAAGGTCTAGGGAAAAAGTAACTGTCTTTAGGATTTATCGACAAGCCTAACTTGTTTCCTAGACCAAACCAGTTCTTCCCCTCTCTTTTTTCAAGTTAATTTACAAATTTCCATTTTAAGATTGGTTTTTGGGTCAGGTTGGCTGGGACTGTTTTACATAAGAAAATGCATTTTAGAAAATTTGGGGAAAAAAAGTGACTTACCATTGTTTAACATTTTAGTATAAATCTTTTTTTTTTTTTCCCTAAAGTGTACACTTTGAAAAGAATGAGATCATACCTTGCATACTTTTTTTTTAATTGAAGAATATAAACTACATGCCAAAGGAGGTATATGAAGTAGAAAAAAACGTGGAGTTTTCAAAGCCAAAAATAAAATGACCAACCAAGAAATGGAACATTAATGCCACCTTAAACTCCCTTGTGTATTCCATCTCCTAAGTTACTTTTTCCTTGGGGCGGGGGGGAGGTTACCATTACCCGATTATTTTGGTCGTACTATTTTTAAGAATAAATTTTACTCGCTATGTATCCATAAATAATATATAGTTTAGTATTGCCCGTTTTCAGTCTTGATCTAAATGGGATTGTGTGATTCTCTGGATACTTCACATGTTTTAGATTCATCCATATTGATTCTTCTCCATCATTTTCAGTAGTATGTTACTCCATTGTAAGGATATGGTGCATCTTATTTTATTGTGATGAATGTTTGTCTCATTTCCAGTTTTTTTTTTTTTTTTCCTGATTACAAATTATACTTATTCTCCATGTCTCCATTTGCACCCCACCTCAAAATGAGTAAACTAGTTTGCTGAGATTGTATGACTGAGAGTGGAATTTTGGGGTTGTGTGTAGGGTATGTGTAATTTTAACAGGTAATCCCAGATTATTAGCGTCGTTTTGGTCGCTAAGTCTGACCCTTTGCGACCCCATGGACTGTGGCCCCCCAGGCTCCTCTGTCCTTGGGATTTCCTAGGCAGGAATACAGGAGTGAGTTGCCATTTCGTTATCCAGGGGTCTCTCTAACCCGGGGATCGAATCTCCTGCATTGCAGGTGGATTTTGTTTTTTAAGGGAAATTAAGAAAAAAGTTTTTATTTATTCATTTTTGACTGTGCTTGGTCTTTGTTGCTGTGCATGAGCTTTCTTTAGTTGTGGTGCATGGGCTTTTCATTGCAATGGCTTCTCTTGTGGAGCATAGGCTCTAGGGCTTTTGGGTTTTAGTAGTTGTGGCACTTGGGCTAAGTAGTTGCAGTTACTGGGCTCTGGAACACAGGCTCCAGTAGTTGTGGCACATGGGCCTAGTTGCTCCACGGCATGAGGGATCTTCCTGGATCACGGATCAGACCTGTGTCTCCTGCATCTCTTTACCACTGAGCCACCTGGGAAGCCCAGTGTTATATAGTCATTCTTAACTAGGCTCATTTGAACCACTGTGTGCTGGGCTTAGTCATTCAGTCCAGCTCTTTGCGACTCCATGGACTGTAGCCACCAGAGTGGGACTGTAGCCCACCTATCCTCTGTCCATGGGATTCTCCAGACAGGAATACTGGAGTGGGTTGCCATACCCTCTTCCAGGGGATCTTCCCAACCCAGGGATCGAACCCAGGTCTCCTGCTGCATTCCAGGTGGATTCTTTACCATCTGAGCCACCATTTGAACCACAGAATATGGAAAGTGACTATTTTCTCAGTTCTCTTGAGGATGTTACATAGCTAGTCTCATTCTAGATACCTATAGGAAAATATAATTCGTGCATACAACGGGTATGTTTGACATTGGAGCTTAATTCTTAAAGACTGAATTGGTGAGAGTGCCACATTCTTGCTAACATTTGGTATTGCTTTAATTTTTTGTTTTAGCCAATTCTAGTGGGATGTTTTAGATAGATCTTTTATGAACAACACACAGCTGGATTTTGCTTCCTTATTGCAACCTGCCAACTTCTCTTTTAAAAACTGGAGCATGGAGACCATTCATGTTTTTGGTAATTATGGATGTTTCAGGTACATTTCTGCCATATGGTCCTGTACTTGTCTTTATTGTTTTTCTGTCCTTTTTGCAGTTTTAATTCTTTTTTGTTGTTGGGCTTCCTCCAATTTAAAGACATTTTTCAAATTTGTAAAAGCTGAAGGAGTATACTGTATACCTTTGAACAAGAGTTATTACTTAATATTCACATTGAGTTTTTTCTGTATATACTCCATGTGTTATCTTTTGAGTCTAAGTGATTTGAAAGTAAAATGCAAATATCTTGACATTTATGCCTAAATGTTTCCTTAGCAAGTGTTTCTTCACAATAAAAACTTCTCATAAATAGCCACAATAACAGCTTTACACCTAGGAAAGGGAATGCTTATTTAAAATATAATGTATAATGTCAATAAAATTTGACATCCACATTCAGATTTTCCCAACTGTTCACAAAATAACCTCCCTATTCATCAGGGTTTCTGTTTCTTTTTACCCTATTTAGTTATTGTCACTGAAGTACATTACTGAATAATAATCCATTTCTTTAGTGATTATTTTCTCAATTATTTATCAGATGTAACTGCCAGTCAGAAAATCATCTGATAAGCAAGAGTTAACTATTGCTGTTACTTGTTTAGTAGCTAAGTCCTGTCTCTTTGTGACCCTATGGACTGCAGCACGCCAGGATTCTCTGTCCTTCACTGTGTTCCTGAGTTTGCTCAAACTCGTGTCCATTGAGTCAGTGATAACTTAATCCAACCATCTTATCCTCTGGTGTCCCCTTCTCCTTTTGTTGTCAATTTTTCCCAGCATGAGGGTCTTTTCTAGTGAGTCAGCTCTTTGCATCAGGTGGGTAAAGTATTGGAGCTACAGCATCAGTCCTTTCAGTGAATATTCATTCACGGTTGATTTCCTTTAGGACTGACTGGTTTGATGTTGCAGCCCAAGGGACTCTCAAGAGTCTTCTCCAGCACCACAGTTCGAAAGCATCGATTCTTCAGTGCTCAGCCTTCTTTATGGTTTAACTTTCATGTGTGTACATGACTACTGGAAAAACCATATCTTTGACACTGTTACTTAGTTAAGATAATTCTTGTAAATGTTAAGTAAATTTCATTTTATTGTAGGATAAGTGTAACTTTTTTAACTCTTAGAAGGCTCAAAGTGTATCCTGTTAGTCCTTTGCCCACCCCAAGTTTTGAAACACTGATTAAAGTTCCCTTTTTAATGTGTGAGAATGAAGCCAAAATATTATATTTATAAAAACTTTTAGATAGTATATTCTCATGACAATTCTCTGGAATGCTCAGAATGTAGGTTAATCCAGATTAGGTCTGAATAACAGTTTTTTGATGTTACTGGTATATGCTACTGTACAGCTGTTCAGTTGAACAAACGTTTACTGCTATTTGTTGGCAGTTGTTAGGTGCTAGGGATATAGGTGAATAATGCACTGTCCCTATTCTTTTGGTGCTTAATTCCAGTGGGAAGACAGTGCAGTTAGGAATCAGGATGCTGTTGAGAGTGACAGAGGAACACACTGTCAGCTGATTCCAGGTATTGGCCAAGGCTTCCTTGAAGTATTAGGAGTTTGAGCCTTACTTATCCTGGGTTCTTCCCAAATTCCTGAAGTTAAAATTGTTTCTTTTGTTAAAACATTTTGAATTTCATCATAATGAAGTTTTATTGGAATTTGGTGTTATTTGGGTTACCATCTTATTGTATCTTTTGTTTGGCTTTGACTTGGTAGTTTATTTGTAGCCAGCAGCAGCAGTAAAAAAGAAAGTTATTCTTAATGTAAGTTAGTAGCTTTCAACATTTTTTTGGGTAAGTGTTTTATTGGAACTTACTGGATGTTTCAACATTTCTCCTCCAATCAAGATCTCATTTTATTTTGATGAGAAATTTCCTGTAATATCAGTTACTTGGTGAATGCTTCTTTGAATTGTTGAAGATCAGATGACGTCTTAAAAAAATTCTTAGTTTAGGTACTTCACCTTATTTAGTATCCTTTTAATTCCTTGTGATTGGGAGTACTAAGTTAATGGTGGAAAAAATACCCCTGTACAGAACATTCCAGGTAGTGGTGACAGGAATAAAATTCTTGTTAGCTAGAGGAGGCCATTTACTATTTTAATCAAAGAACTTTCAACTTTCATTTTTTTAAAGGCAGTTTGAGCTGTTTAATTGTTCTAGTGCTTATCTCACTTTACCAAAAGATCCCAGCTGTAATGGGATGTAGCTGGCATACCCTGAACCAATTTATATACTTTGGTCTAGACATCTGTGGGACAAAGAAATGACCAGGGTCACAAAGGATTTTGTTGCAGTGACTTCAGGCCTGTAGTGATAGTTGTACAGCTTCATAAATACTAAAAATCACTGAATTGTACACTTAAGAGTGGACTATACAATACTCATTATACCTCAGTAAAGTTATTTAAATTGTTTGAATAAATCGACAATATTTTGAAACACTTAACAAAGAAAGTGGTCAGTGTCCTTTAATCCTATAGTTGCTACCAGTTATGATCTAGTTTAACCATTTGAGTGAGGTACATTATCTTGTGTGGTGCTCCTTACAGACTTGCGAAAGAGTAAAATGCTCAAGGTTACTTAATCTAGTAATTTGTGCGACTTCCAAGCCTGTACTCCTAATCATAATACTATACTACTTTATCTGTCTGAAATACTTCTGTCAGGAGTACAGCCAAGTGCTAGCTGATAAGTCAAACAATGTCCACATTTGTGGTACGTAAGGCTGGGATTTTGTAATGGACGGGGAATGAGGAATGGATATATGCAGGTGGGGCCCTTGAACTCCTGTCTCTAGTTCCTCTAGACCCATTTCACTTTATCTGCTTTATGTGTTAGGATTTAGTCACTGGTTTGGTTGGACTTGGTTTCTGTGGTTTAAAAGCAAAGCAACACACTTGCTTTTGCTTGGGTTTTCCATTCTGATTTTAGTAGCTGTTCTCATCAGCATGGTGAGCTGGTCTGTAAGCTGGTCTGGTCTCTGCCAGTTTAGGTGCGTCCTTTGAGGAAGGTGAGGCACACAGCACTGAGAAGCGGCCATTGATAGCACACTGGCACATCCTAAGAACGACAGGAAGGGTGTAAAAATTACGCTTCAGAACTCAAGCTGCTGTTAAGTAGGGCTGTTTAGTATATTGTTGCTGCTGCTGCTGCTGCGTCGCTTCAGTCATGTCCAACTCTGTGCAACCCCATAAACGGCAGCCCACCAGGCTCCCCTATCCCTGGGATTCTCCAGGCAAGAACACTGGAGTGGGTTGCCATTTCCTTCTCCAATGCATGAAAGTGAAAAGTGAAAGTGAAGTCACTCAGTCGTGTCAGACTCTTAGTGACCCCATGGACTGCAGCCTACCAGGCTCCTCCATCCATGGGATTTTCCAGGCAAGAGTACTGGAGTGGGGTGCCATCGCCTTCTCCGAGTATATTGTTAAGAAACAGTAAAATAATCATAGTTATTATGGACATCAAGTAAAGACTAATTGCTGTTTACATTGAAGGACAGAAAATGAGAAAATGGAGATATGTTCAGTATGCTGTTGAGAAAATATGTCTTATGAAGGGTTGATGCAAAAAGCAAAATAGGAACTTTCGTAGTGGTCCAGTGGCTAAGACTCCATGCTCCCAATTCAGGGGGCCTGGGTTCGATCCCTGGTCAGGGAGCTAGATCCCACATGCTGCAACTAAGATCCAGTGCAGCCAAAACAAAACCAAAACCAGGTGCAGTTTGGAAGAATGACAAGGCCGATTTGATCAAAGTGTAGGGATCAGAGTGGAATAAAGACCTTGTATTTGTGATGATTGATGGTCTGTGAACAGAAGTTAATGAAGTTTGTTGTCGTTTAGTTGCTCAGTTGTGTCCTGCTCTTTGTGACCCCATGCACTGTAACTGGCCATGCTCCTCTGTCCATGGGATTTCCCTGGCAAGAATAGTGGAGTGCTTTGCTATTTCCTTCTCTAGGGCTTCTTCCTATGGGCAGGTGGATTCTTTACTGTTGAGCCACCAGGGAAACCCAAGTGATATTGTTGTTTGATAGAGTTTAGCAGTATTCTGAAAGATTAAACATTTTGATCCATTTTGGCATTAGTTTCATAATTAAGATAGTTCAGACAGGTAAATAGGGGTATGTCATTTCAGTGAAGTAGAGAAGAGGCAATTACTGATACTCTAGTTGATAAAGATGCCTTAGAACTGCTTAGAACGTTAGAGACTTTAAGTACAAACAGTAACCCTTAATCAGGTACCTGTTGTAAGTTGATGGCAGAGAATGTAAAGGAAGGCGTAGATTTAAGGCCTTAAATCCTTAAATGGGTATAGGAAGGAGTTCATTAAAAGAATGGCTTAAAGGTTTTGAGCTCTGGAACACCTGGAAAATGCTGTTGGCTACTTGGAAAATTTCGGAAATCTTCAAGTAAGATCGTTTTGGATGAACTCCATTATATGTGTAACTGTCTAATAGGCAGTTACTTGGAGGCTGAATCTCTGGAGAGACATAGTCTTTAGCTTTTGCTTTGAAGTTAAAGGTAATAATTGATGCTAGTAGGGCATAACATTTCTGTGGGAAGGGAGAACGTGCTTAAGAATTGAATGATATTCTTTCAGAGGTGGGAGAAAGATGTGATGCCGCTGAGGATTTGAAGACGAGAGAACTAAGATGGTGTAGTATCTGAGAAACCAAGAGAAAAAGTTATACAGTGTGTCACATGCCAGAGATAGGTGAAAGACTGATGAGAACGAGAGAAGTTTGACAATTACCAGGAGTCAGTGATGACTTGGTGGAATAGTAGCTTTCCTTTTGTTGGAGTGTTAAGGTGGTGGAAACCAGACTGAAAGTCAAGGAGATGTTTGGTGAGGAAATGGAGGCAGTGAGTGTATTCTTTTTTAGAAAAACAGCGTATGTAGTCACTGCTTGCGAGATAGAACATGTAGTTTCTGAGGACTGAGAAGGTAATTTTTCTAAGCCATTGTTTTTGAAAATCTGGATGTAGAGAATAGTTGAACAGGTTTTTGTGCACATTCTTGTGAGAACTAAAAGAATATGGAATATTTTCTCAGTGTAGCTGTTGGAAATTTCCTCACTAAGGCATTTTCTCTTTGGTTTGAATGAAAACTGAGCCTGGTACGTAAGTGACAGGTGTGTTAAGATTTACATGAATTGCATGACTCTGTTTTGGTAGGTACATTCTTCAGGTAACTGACATTTTTTAAAAAGTTGCTTTTGGCATGAGCGAAACAGTAATAAACATGCTGTTAGAATAAATATACAAATATGCTTTAAAGAAAGGAAAAAAAGTCAAGCAATTCAGGACTGTGTATCCTGAGGTATATGAGGAAAGTTGAAAAACTGTAAGGAAAAGCTGTGGGTATGAAGTACTTAAAAAATTAGTGTTTATATTTTTGGCTTATGATAGAGCTGTTTTTAAATAGCTTAACAATGAATATACTGAACCTTTAAATCAATTGTAAAATGTTTATGTATTTGTAACAATTGAGTGCCAAATGTTTAAATGATTTGTGAAAAATGAGAGTAACTTGAAATATTTTGTTATCTGTTTTCAGTAAGTATTGAAGATTTGTAATTAATAGAGATTTGTAATGTAATATAGTAAATCAA
>NW_011494713.1:4280393-4286168 GCF_000754665.1 Bison bison bison
AAAATTCAATTAAAAAGTAAAAAGAACTGAAGATTTGTAAAGTTTTATCTATTGAAGTATAGTAGGGATTTAATCACTTTGAACACTAATATCCAGTTTACTGTATGAGAGTGGTTAGCAGAGATGCCGCTTTGCCCAAAAACCGAAACAATAAATTAATGTGAGATAATGGGTTAAAGTTCATCCTAAAGGAGATCAGTCCTGGGTGTTCATTGGAAGGTGATGCTGCAGCTGAAACTCCAATACTTTGGCCACCTCATGCAAAGAGTTGCCTCATCGGAAAAGACTCTGAAGCTGGGAGGGATTGGGGGCAGGAGGAGAAGGGGACGACAGAGGATGAGATGGCTGGATGGCATCACCGACTCGATGGACATGAGTTTGGGTGAACTCCAGGAGTTGGTTGATGGACAGGGAGGCCTGGCGTGCTGCAGCTCATGGGGTTGCAAAGAGTCAGACTGACTGAGCGACTGAACTGAACTGAATGGATTAAAACTTTTTAAGTGATTATGGGTTAAACTGGGTAATATTTTGAGTGCGGTTGAATAGGTATATTTCCTGAAGTTCTTTTCACATCTTGAGGAGTTTGGAGATTTTCCTGTGTTGGGTATTGTTATGGCTTTTCTGTTCTTGAAAATAAGAGGCAAGAATTAAACTGGCATTACAGTTTAAGATAATGTTTTGGCCTAGCGTTATCTTTGTAACTGGTTCTGGTCAATATGACTTGACTAAAACAAAGATTTGGCGTATCGAACTTGTATCCCCAAGAATAGGGAGGTAGGTTAGCCTACCCTTTCTCAGTGGGTCTCAGGAAGAGAAAATAACCCAAAGGAAGAAGGTGGCTTTTCCTTGCTTATCCTCTTCGCTATAAAGGCCTTGGGAATGAGCAACTAGTGAGAAGTTCATCTTTCTCCAATGGAGGGTGGTGGCAAAATGGGAGTGAGGGTGTGAAGGCAAAAAATTTACAATAATATGTCTCAGTCTTCATCACAGACTAAGACTACTGTTGGCATTATGTCTGTTGTGTTCCAATGGCTCTGAGACTTCACTAGATTCTCTTGAGAGGGTAGGTGGGGATAAATGCAGCTGAATGTGGTTGGGGAAGAGCCAAGTCAAACTAGGATGTGGATAGGCGAATTTGAGATGGGACCATCCAGCTGGCAATTTATTATGACTTTTTAATACGCAGGAAATAGGCCTCGTTTTTTTTTTTGGTGCCTGATGTAATGTACGTTGACATCAACGGCTCAGTGGATGCTTACAGGTAGGTAAGGTTGTCTCTTAATCTTTCAGGCTACCATAGAACAACCTGCACAAAGTGAGGAAACATTTGAGGGCTTCTCACAAGAATGTTTAAAGGTGGAACGTGGTTGTCTCGCCTCCTCTCGCCGTCAAGACAGTGAAACAATGCAGATGATTTTAAAACAAACAAGGAAACAGCCTGAAAGATCCTGTTGTCCTTGGGTTCAGAAATATTTTTGGAACGTGGCCATACCATGCTGCCCAGAAGTCATGCAGATGTGTAAATGCTGCCAATTTGAGAAAGAGGCCAAGACAGGAAAGATAATGATATGATGAATTTATTTAGGAAAGCAAGTTCCTGGGCATGCCCCGGATTTAGAATAGATTCAAACTAATTCCTCACATTTACCCATCACATGGTTAGAATAACTGATGTAGAATCAGTAAAAGTTAAATCATGTTTATTGTACTGTATTTGCCAATGAAGAGAAATACTGCATTTTAGGAGGCAATTATATCAAAAAGGCTTGGAGCCAAAAACATTTTGGCACCTAAAGAATTTTCTTTCATATTCTTGTAATATACCTGATTTCTCAACTGACTAGGGTAATCGAGGTGCTATAATTATATTGCTACCTTGCTTTTACATAATAGTTTATATGTTAATGTTCTGTGATAAAAGCGTGATATAGTAATTTCTCGTGAATTACAATGATGTAAGACAAATAAAAACAGTGGAAGGCTATTCACTAAACTGTTAACAGTAGTTATTTTGGGGTGATGGAAGTGTAGGTGGTAGTTTTATTTTTTTCCACTTTTCATTGTTTTTTTTTTGGAACTTTGTATGACTGAATGACTATTATGGGTAAAATAATAAAGTGAAATTATGTTTTTTGTCATTTTCTCACCTTTCAATTGGAACCAACAGGAACGTTTTCATCTAAGGTTCTTTTGAGGGCAGCAATTCTCAAACTTTATTGTGAGGCGAACGTGATAACCACTACACTACGGAAACAGGATTCAAACTTTATTGTGGATCAAGTCTTGTTTAAACATTTCTGATGCACCAGATCTGGGGTGACCTTTGGCATGTGCATTTGTGACAAGTTCTTAGTGCTGATGCTGCCGGTCTGGATAACACACTTTTGAGAACCACTGCTGCTAAGTAGTTGGTGTGACATCCTGGCTGCACATTAGAAATCTGCAGAGCTTGTTTTTTTAAAAAAATGATATATGATTTATATATCATAAAATTCATCATTTTAAAGTATGCAGTTCAGTATTTTTAGCATATTCACAAAGTTGTGTATCAGTATTTCTAGTACATTTTCATCACCCCAAAAAGAAGGCGCCCCCCATTCTCACGACCAGTTTGCCCATTCTTTCCTGATCCCATCCACTAATATACTTTCTGTCTGTGTGGATTTGCCTTTTCTGGACATTACATGTAAATGGAGTAATACAGTATACATATCTGGTCTTTTGTGACTGGCTTCTTTCACTTAACGGTTTCAGTGTTCATCCATGTGGTAGTTTTTATCAGAAGTTTGTTCCTTTCAGTACTTGACTAATCATCGTATGGTTATATCACATTTTATTTATCCATTCATCACTGGATTGTTTCTACTTTTTGGCTATTATGACCGATGCTCCTTATGGACATTCCATGTGTGAATTTCTGAGTAAATATTTGTTCTCAGTTCTCCTGAGTATGTACCTAGGATTGGAATTGCTTGGTCATATGGTAACTCTTTGTTTAATTTTTTAAGAACTGCTTGGAGAACTTTTAAAAAACAGTATTGCTGTCTGGGTCTTAACTATTTTGAGCCTGATGTAATAGGACCTGGTTTCATTTTTTAGAAATTGCTCAAGTGATTGTACTACGCAACTAGGGGTGGTGATGGATGGTGATCCACTCACTATTCCAGAGTCTTAAACTTTGTTTATTTGATGATGGGAAATTCCTGATGCTTCTGGAAGTATCACCACTTAAGAGTGGAGATTTAGACATGGTTGGAAAGCCACATTAGGTCATGAGTAAGTTGACAAACCTGGGTTGACTTTCTAGCATTTTTGCAGAGTAGAGTTTTTCTGGGCTCCTGCTTTACTTGTTTCACTGTTCTGTTGGTTCCTTAGGCCCATTGTGCAACGACAGGATCAGAACAGGGCAGGAGATAATGGCATAGTTATCTAGTACTTGTTTTTAAATTTTGAAGTATAGTAGCTTTACAATGTTGTGTTAATTTCAACATAGTGATTCAGTATCTTTTCAGATTATATTTCATTATAGGTCATTAGAAGATAATGGGTATAGAATAATTCCTTGTAGCCACAGCCTGTGGAGGTAGATAGGTTTAGAATGGAGGTTGAAAGCAGACTCTAGATGTGTCACTGTTTATGTGGGTGAGTACTAATTCTGGGAGAGCAAGACCAGAGTATATAATGTAGGAAGAGGAACAGAATCTGCTATAAGTAGAGCAAGAAAAAAAAAGCGAGTGTCTGTTTAGCAAGAATTATTATGGATTTATGATAAAGCTGTTAATATTATATTCTGATAAGTGGATGATTTATAGAAATTCTATTTTAATCTAGTTCCAGTGTAAGTTTTTTTTTTTTTTTTTAAAAAGAAAACTGAACTCTTTACTAGTCTTTGTCTGTGGTGTAGTAACCCTCTACTGAAGGTAACATCCTGGTATTATTTGGGGAGTGCTTGTTTGAATGCAATGTAAATAAAAAGTACAGTACTATAACTTGTAGATCTTTTAAAATGCTGTATAGTATAGGGACCCCCTCCAACATCTCCTCTTTTTTAAAAAGATTTTTATTTTTAAGAACTTTTTTTTTTTTTTTCCCCATGCTGTGAGGTGTATGGGATTTTAGTTCCCCGACCAGGGATGGAAATGCAGAGTCTCAACCACTGGACCGTCAGCAAAGTCTGAAACCCTCTCTCCTGCCCTTTTTTTTTTTTTTTTTAAGAGCAAAGACCTGAAAGGATTAAGACTGCTCATAAATACCTAGGGGCTTTTCAAGGGATAGGAGGGCAAATCATCATGAGGTGGCTGCTGAACTAAGATCTTAGTTAAAAGCCAGGGTTTAGAGCCAAGAAATTAGCAGTGGAGGAGTGGGACAGATGTATGGAAGCAGCTATTAGGCAATTAAATACTTTTTCTTGACTGACCTTAGATAACCGCAAAGAGAAATATGACTATGCCAAATACTTTTTGATGTCCCATAATATTCAGGGGTTCACCAGCACTCATCTTTTCTGTGGGCAGATTATATGTACAGAATAGCAGGTAACATTGTGTGTGACGCCTTGGTGTAGGGGAGTTAACCTTGTCTACCAACTGCTTGAGGCCTGACCCTGCCCTCAGCAGCTGCGGAGAATAAAAAAGTACCAGCTTGGTCAGCTCCTGGCACGCATGGCACAAGCAGTTTAGCTGTGTGGAATTGGGTCTCACACTGGAGTTCCTTGGCACTGTAGCTGCCTTACTCTCCCCTGAGTTGGGGTTGTTCACTTCCCCTTGCTGGCTGCTTTGGGCCTTCCAAATTTGTTGAGGTCCTTAATGTAAATCAGTGTTGTTTTCTGCAGGAATGAAAAGATGAATTTCCTCTGCAGAAAAAGGTTGAGAATAATGGATATTTTCTTGATAGAAAAAGCAAGAACACATATTGGAAGTTAAGTAAAAATAATAAAACAGATCCGATTAGCATATCATTACAATAGAGAGCTAAGGGAGCCCCTCTGGGTATCTGAAAGGCTGGGAAGTTAGGTGAGATTTGGACCCAGAACCAACCCAGATCTTTTTGCATCAGAGGTGAGTTATTAAGGTGGCGCTAACAGTAGTAATGCTGTCTTCAAGACAGGGAAGCTGACTTGGAATGTGTTGTTTATCTATAATTGATACATATGCTTGCTGCATAAAATAGTGGGGAAGAGCACAGACTGTGGAGCCAGATGGCCTGATTTTGAATCTTGGCTTTACCACTTGAATCTTTGTCTTAGTTTCTTCTTGTCTGTAAAATGGGAGTAGTGTTAGTATGTATTTCAGAGTGTTGTTGGGAAGGTAATGACAATTCTGTATGTATAAAGTACTTCAGCGGTATCTGGTACATGATAAACAGTTTGCATTTGCTGCTGTTGTTATTGTCATAGCTTAATGGTTTCAGGATATTGGGAATGAGTGAATGAGTCTGATACAGATGAAGGACCCCTGACCGACCCAGCCTTGCCAGTCTAAGATAGCTCTGGCACTGCTGGCCTCAGGACTGAGTGAACAGCATGTCTGTGAGCTTTCTTTTTTTTATTTTGGCCTTAATGCATGGCCTGTGGGATCTTAGTTCCCTGACCAGGGATCAAACCTGCACTCCCACCCCCCCCCCCGCCCCCCCACCCTGCCATCGCAGTGGAAGCACAGTCTTAACTACTCGACTGCCAGGGAAGTTCGTTTGTGAGCATTCTTGATGGAGGCTTGCTTCTGTTCTTAGTAGTTGAGCCCTTAGCTGATTACATAATTCATGTTCTGTGGGTGTATT
>NW_011494713.1:4286268-4301408 GCF_000754665.1 Bison bison bison
CTGTTTGAGGGGAAAAAAAGACATTGATTTTGCTGTTTCTGGAATATAATTTTTTCTTGATGCAGTCAGAAGATGAAATACTCTGTGAACCTCCTGGTTTCAGAGGTATCTTCCAGTGCTGACACTTTGTGATACTGTCTTCAAGCCCTTGGTGCTTTCACCAACATCTTCACAGTTATCGGCATGTTATCAGCAAGTGTTCTGTAACTCCTCAGAATGACCAAATGTACCCTTGTTTTTCTTTTAGGGTTTATATGGTTTTTAGATAAATTTTTACCTATTTTTTTTTAATGTCTTTTTTATGTCTAATTTTAGTTACCATCTTCTTATGGTGAATTTGTGGTATTGCTCATGTAAACTTTAATAGAAGTACAGGTGGCTGTTAACCATTTTGAGTTCATTCTGAAATTCTGGAACACTTGAAAATGCAGCTGAGATATCTTATCTACAAAAAGTCCTTGAAAAAAAATAACAGTTAATAAACCGTTTTCTAAAAATGACCCACTACAGAGAAAATCTTTGTACTTTAATCAAGTTGGTTTATTCTGTTTTACTTTCTTTATATTGCAAATAATTTTAGACTATTCTTGGACTTTAAGATAATCTAGGAGCTTTATGTGGTATTTGCTGATTTTGTTTTTGTTTTACAGATGTAGTAGCATTTTTTATCCCTGTTAAAATCTATCACATCTTTAATTTACTTTGAGGTGAAGTAAATATGGTTTTTAAAATTTGGTTGTATGGATTGAAATAACTTGGTGCTTCCTGCCACTTGAGAACCTGAGATATGTATGTTTGAGTTTCTACTGCATTATTTTTAGAATCTCTTGCTCTTGGCTGTTTCTATTCTAAGAATTCTCTTGGAACCTGTTCCATGGTAGTAGTTCTTGGGGGTGGAGAGTGATAGAGGGGATGGAACACAAGTGTAAACTGAATTCCTGTGTTCTGGCAACTGGGTGCTTATTGGAGAAGTACTGTCATTTACTACACAGAGCTCTTTTTCCAGAAAAGGAAACAGAATTTCCCCATGTGAGAGTATGCTGAAGGTGTTGATTTTTACATCTAATTTCCATGCCTTACTCATTTTCATAATTCATTGGTGGTAATTTTTAAGGATATTGGTAGTAATTTTGGTAACTTAGGCTTTTTACTTTGCTTTAAGAATACACTGACTCCAGAACCTTTATGTAAAATATAAGAAAATTTGTCTGTTGAATCATACATCCTGTTAACTTTGCATTTTCTGAGCTCTGTTTTCTTTTCCCAGAGGATTCCATTATATTTAAATATTGTGGTTTAGAAATAACCATTTTTCTCTTTTAATTAAGATTTACTGCTCCAGGTTATTCATAAACTATTGCTACGAAAGACCTTTGGCATAAATATTGCAAACGGTTATTTCCAAACAACAATATTTAAACATAAACTAAGCAATGTACTTTTCATGTTTTACAAAGCAGTTATTTTGGTTTAGCTATGGAGCAGAAGCCTAATCACCTATTCATTGTTGAATGTGGATTAAGAATTGATGATTGGAATGGAGATAGAAGATGGCGCTAGCAGTGAAGAACTCTTCTGCCTATGAAGCAGATATAAGAGACTGCGGATTTGATTGCTGTGTAGGGAAGATCCCCTGGAGGAGGGCATGGCAACCCACTTCAGTATTCTTGCCTGGAGAATCCCCTGGTCAGAGGAGCCAGCAAGCTACAGTCCATAGGGTCACAAAGAGTCGGACACGATTGAAGCAACTTAGCACACACACATGGAGATAGAAAGTCTTAATGTTTATATATTGAGACAGTGAATTAGTAAATTTTTTATAGTTTGAAACATAAGGAGCTTATGGTTAATCTGATTGACAACTGAGAATTTGGATATACTCCATCAAAATGTTTGGTTGTAATAGCAAGGTTATTATAAAAGTCTTTTGTAAATAAAAAACACTCAGTCTTAATCCATTCAGTTTAGCCTATTTCTGTACTTGCAGATTTTCATCACCAGATGGCACTGCTGTAAGAAGAAAGTTTCATTTTGTTATTTTTAATGTACCTAGTTTATTTTCATAAGTAGAGGCACTGAGGGATAAATAAAGTGAGAAAAGAATCACATTATTCAATTTAAAAAATAACTGTTCTGAACTCTGTGGATAAATAAAAGATTTTTTTAAAAGGTTTTACCCTTGGAATACCCACTCAGCCAGGCAGATTTTGGTTGGATGCTTAACTTTAGATATTTAGCATAGAATTATGGAGTGAAGAATTACAGGGTATTAATGCTGAAAGTGATTTTAGAAATAAGTAATCTCTTTATTTCAGAAATACTAGTATGTTTCACATTTGTATGATGCCTGATAGTTAAAGTATTTGTATGTATGTTTTCATAGCTGAGAATACTAAACTCAAAGAAAGCTTTTAAGATAATTTTGACATAACAACCTTGTTTATATAATACAACCAAAAGAATAAACCCAAACCAACAAAATCTTCAAATTGTTTATCTCAAAAAAGGATGCAAAGTGTGTTATTCGTACTGACAGTGAGAGATTCAAATAGAGGAAAAAGTTTTAAACCATAATAGACACATAGATGTTCTCATTAATTGGTTATTTGCTATTATAGTGTATGCAAAAGAGTGCAGTAACATGCCTGTAGCCTTAAGCATTCCAGTTGACAGAGGACCTATTAAGAAAATCAATAAATGATGTTAGGACACCTAGTTCAGTACAAAGCTTGTGAAACCTTTTTTAGCTAAAATCGTTTTCAGGGACATAATTTTCCTTGTGATGCCTGAAATGGTATCCTGAGTTATGATGTCTCCTCTCTTTGGTATCCTGAGTTATGATGTCTCCTCTCTTTAAATTTAAGATCAGATCAGATCAGTCGCTTAGTCGTGTCCGACTCTTTGCAACCCCGTGAATTGCATCACGCCAGGCCTTCCTGTCCATCACCAACTCCCGGAGTTCACTGAGACTCACGTCCATCGAGTCAGTGATGCCATCCAGCCATCTCATCCTCTGTCGTCCCCTTCTCCTCCTGCCCCCAATCCCTCCCAGCATCAGAGTCTTTTCCAGTGAGTCAACTCTTTGCATGAGGTGGCCAAAGTACTGGAGTTTCAGATACACAGGTCCTAAAGATAACTAGAAATACTTGTTTAATGTCATTTCATTAACCTGAGATGTGTAAGATTTATAAATAGAGGTACATTGTTTCACATCATGGGAGTGCTTGCTTTGGGGTCTCCATAACTGATTGTTTTAGAAAACAATTCAATTTATGTATTGTTCTCTTTTGGAATCATTGACTCTTATGATTTGGTCTTTCTTAGGTAATTCTTAATTTTTACAGTTGGGATATACATGTACATACTTACTTTGTTGTACAGCATAAACGAATACAACATTGGAAAGCAATTATACACCAATAAAAAAAAGATACCAGCTTCTATCACATGTCATTTCAACACATTTGTAAAAATGTCTCTTCTGTTGACACCTACAGAGTAGTAAAGGGAGCAAAACAAAATGAGTTTCTGGTCTTGTTTATGAGTTAAGTCTGGGAAGGCAAGTTAAATATAGAAGAAATAGAGAATTTATAAGCTGAAATATGAATTGCATGTATATACTTTAGAATTCAGAGGAAAGTCAGTAGATAAAAGGCATTAGGAAATAAAATCCTAGAAATCTGTAGGCTGTTTTGGAATATTTTAAATGGACTTTGATAGAAACTTAAGGGTGGTTTAGGTTATCTGCTGTAAACTTCTGGTCAACTCTTGCTGGTTTTCCTATTGGATAGTTTTCTATTGCTTCTTGTTTCATAGTATTTCTTTCTTTTTTCTTGGCTGTACTGAGTGGTTTGTGGGATCTTAGTTCCCCTACCAGGGATTGAACCTAGGCCCTCAGCAGTGAAAGCTCAGAGTCCTAACCATGGGACTGCTAGGGCATTTCTCTTAGTGTTTCTTCCTTCTCTCCTTTCTCTTTAATTGAAATATAGTTGATTTATAATGTTAGTTTCTGGTGTACAGTAAAGTGATTCAGTTTTACTTATATATATATATTAATATTTCTTCCATTATGGTTTATTACAGGATATTGAATATAGTTCCCTGTGCTATACAGTAGGACCTTGTTGTTTATCCATCTTAGTATTTAATAAAATCCAAATACTACTACTTATCAGATGTATGTTGATAAAAAAATTTCCTAGTTTATGGCTTGTATTTTCACAGGGCCAGCTGCCTTTTTGTGAACAGAAGTTTTAATTTTTAGTTATTAATCTTTGGGACTTCCCTGGTGGTTCAGTGGTTAGCACTCCACATTTCCACTGCACAGGGCATGGGTTTGATCCCTGGCTGGGGAACTGAGAACCTGTATGCCATATGGTGAGGCCAAAAAAAAAGTTATTAATCTTTGCAATTTTAACACCTTTTGACTCTTAAGAAAACAATTACTGTCATGAGATAAAAATTCCTTTTATGGGGTTAAAAAAATTAGCCTTATTTTCTTCTGAAATCAGTAGTTTTGCTCTTTGTGTAAGAGTCAGACACGACTGAGCGACTTCACTTTCACTTTGCACTTTCATGCATTGGAGAAGGAAATGGCAACCCACTCCAGTGTTCTTGCCTGGAGAATCCCAGGGACAGGGGAGCCTGGTGGGCTGCCGTCTATGGGGTCACACAGAGTCGGACACGACTGAAGCGACTTAGCAGCAGCAGCAGAGTACCTGTAAAGTAACTTTTATAATGTATGGTTTAGGAAAAGACATTTTAAAAACTATACTCAACCAGTTCTTTTAGCCTCTTTGAAAGTCCATCGTTTCCTGACCACATGCATCCTGTTGGAAATCATTTTCTGGGCTTTCTCTTCTGATCTGTTGCATGGATTGTCTGCCCTGTCCCAGTTGTGTACTGTGGTAAATACTGTAGCTTATAATCCTTGATACCTGGATGGTCAGTCTTGTGCCTTGCTGTTTTAAGAAGCATCTTCTGTTGACTATTTGTTCCCTGTGTCATTTTAGAATCACCTTGTCAGGTTTGAGAACAAAACCCTTATTAGACTTTTGTTGGAAAATCTAGTTGAGGAAGAATGATCACTTTTACTGAGCGAACCTTTTAAAATAGGAGTTAGAGCACTTTTTTTCAAGGACCAGATAGTAAATCTTTTCTGCTTTGTCTGTGTTGTAACTTAACTATTCAGTACTGCCATTGTAGTGCAAAAGCAGCCATAGACAACTTATGTAGAATTTTTTTTTTGTTAGCTGGTACTTAGGTGTAATCTTTGTACATTTATTTTTATTTTGTATGTAAAATTTTGCTGAACTTATTATAACAATGTATCTGAAGATTCTTTATATTTTTTATTAAAGTATAGTTGGTTTACAGTGTTTCAGGTGTTCACACTTTTTTTCGGGAACTGTGATTTTTTTTTATTTTTTGAATTTATTTTTGGCTGTGCTGAGTCATCATTGCTGCATGTGGGTTTTTTCTAGTTCTGGTGAGTGGGGGCTACTTTCTAGTTGCTCTGCACGGGTTTCTCTCTTGTGGGACAAGGGCTCTAGGGTGAGTGTACTCAGCAGTTGTGGCTCACGGGCTCCAGAGCACTGGACTCAGTAGTTGTGGCACACAGGCCTGGTTGCTGCATGGCACGTGGGATGGAACTGGACTGGTGATTGGACTCGTGTTCACTATTGGATCTCCGGGGAAGTTCTTGACGAAAAGAATACTAAGAAAATTATTTCCAACTGGATATTCTTGTTTTACTGCCACCTTTTTGTAGAAATGCTTTGTCACTAAAATAGATTCTTACAGACTTTTAACATGTTCCCTAAACATGAAATAATATGACCATTCTACATTATTTTGCCATATATATTTCCACTCTCCATTTCCAGCTTTTTATTTAATTTGATAAAGCTTTTTATGTGTAGTTATTGGAATTGGATTTGTTTTGCTGTTTTCTCTCTTTTTAATATTTATTTACTTATTTGACTGGGTTGGGTCTTACTTGTGGTCCATGGGATCTTTCTTTGTGGTGCACAGACTCTAATTGCAGTGCAAGGGCTTAGTTGCCCTGCAGCAAGTGGAATCTTCCCGGACCAGAGATCAAACCGTGGCAGCAGAGAGAGAACTCTGGCTTTTTAAAAAGAGGACCTTGAGAAGGCTGATAATGAGTTTCTAGGCTTCCCTGAGTGGACGGATATGATTCAGTCTAAACGAGATAGGTTGGATCAGGAGATAGGTTGGATCAGTTAGGGCATTGTAGTATTCTTTTGCTTGGACATCTCATTCATTGAATCATCTTTTAAGTGGCAGAAACAGTTAAATCTCAGTTTAAATTTTCAACTGAGTAGGCTTAACATTAAAATTTAATATCAAGTACATTATTATTATTATTTTATACTTTTCCAGGGAGTATTTTATTTTTATTTTTTTAAAATTGAAGACTAGTTGATTTAAAATCCTGTGTTTGTTTCAGGTGTACAGCACAGTGATTCAGTTATATATGTTTTTCCTGGTGATATTCCATTACAGGTTACTATAAGATATTGACTATAGTTTCCTGCTATACAGTAAATCCTTGTTGCTTAGCTATTTTAATTACAGTGATGAGTATCTGTTAATTCCAGATTCCTAGTTTATCTTCCCCCAGCTTCCCACTTGGTAACCGTAAGTTTCTGTGTCCGTGTGTCTGTAAAGAAGTTCATTTTTTTTTTTTTTTTTTTTAGATTCTACATATAGATGATGTTGTCTTTGTCTTTGGCCTGCTTCATTCACTATGATCTCTATGTTACTACAAGTGGCAATATTTTATTCTTTTTCATGGCTCAGTAATGTTCCATTGAAGTACATAATTTTCTATGTGCCGCATTTAGGCCAGCTGAGTCAAGCAGATATTTGTAGGCCATAGATGATTAGTCTATTTCCAGTTCATGCTCCTTAAGTGGTGTGGTTCAGAGGGGAAGATGCATGTGTTTTCCAGTTAATTATATTCACCTGAAACAGCAGACTTGTAAAAAATATTGTAATTTTAATATAGAATCTTTATTTATTTTTGGCCATGCTGGGTCTTCATTGCTATGCTTGGGCTTTCTCTAGTTGCAGCAAGCAGGGTCTCCCCTCCAGTTGCAGAGCATGGGCTTCTCGTTGCAGTAGCTTCTCTTGTAGATCATGAGCTCTGGGAGCGTGGGCCTCAGTAGTTGAGGCTTGGCAGGCACAATTGGTTGTGGCGCTTAGTTGCCTTAAAGCATGTGGGATCCTCCCGGACCAGGGATCCAACCAACAACTGGACCATCAGGGAAGTCCTACAGCAGACTATTTTAACACTACAATTAGTTGATTGGGTTTATACCATCTCAGCAGATCTTGAAAACAATAAGTTTGTTCAGAAAGAACATAGGTAGTATGCTGATTAAATACCACGTGTAAGTTTATTGAGGGTCAGCATTTTCTCCTAATAGTTTCTTTGGGAACAAGCAGGTACCTTTTGTTCTTAAGGAAGCATAGAGCCTATTAAAACAGTGTGTGATATAGGATTTTGTTTAATGACTGAATTAGCAGTTATAGTCTGCATTTTTCCTGGAAAGGAATACCCTTAAGCTGTAAATACATTTTAGAGTTCTGCTAAATTCTTAGAGCAGGTTTTTAGCCTGGACATCCATCATCATTGAGCAGGTGGAGTGGGTTGTTCCTGAATGGGTTTTAACGGGAGAAGGAGTGAAGATGAGATGTAATTCTCTTGAAATTTCAGGCAGAAATTTCTGTGGATGTGCCTTTTTCTGAGGGGAGGGGCCATAGTTTTTATCAGTTTGTCTAAGTGCTTAATGGCCCAAAAGCTTGAGTCACCGTATTATATTAGAGTGAAACACATGTTTAATGACAGACATGAAAGTGTTATTTTTACCTTTAATGAGGTTGCAAATCTGGCATCTGAGACTGTAATAAACTGGAGAGAGAACATTCTTTAGGAAGGTATGTTTTCACATATGTATTGAAGCTTAAAGTACATGAGAAAGGCACCAGAGTTAGCAGCTCTTTACCTAGTGACATCATGTATGACTTAAGTGGACTCTTGTTTAAAATCCAAGTTCTTTTTATTTTGTGGGATGTTTCAGCAAAGGATCTATTCATCTTAACTCACGTCTACACGTCTACTTTAATTACTGAGTTGAGTTGTGACATTCTAATTACTTTCATGGTAACATGTGGATCATCAGTATCATTTTTAAATTCTTTTTTATGACTTCTTTCGGCTTCCTCTCATATTCATAGCAGTTAAAAACTTTGCCGTTTTCTTTTGTTCCTCCACCCCCCACTCATCTAGTATGTCTCTTTTACTAAAAAAGTAAAGATTGATAAAACCAACTCTGTTGACTGTCTCTCCTAATTTTCGAAAAATTTGGCTGATGTTGCACCCGCCCTTTTATTCATTCTGTTGGCCTGAGAGAGGGCTCCCTCTTCTTGTCCAAGGGAGACTTTTTATTGCTATTTCAGTTTAATGCCTCTCAGTTATCTCCTCTTTGGCTTATGGATAGGCCTCTTTTATTCAGTAAATATGTATTTGGAAGAACAAAGTGACAGGATGGATGTAATCACTGTCCTCATGGTGCTTACAGTATATTAGAATTGCTCAGTGTACCTCATCCTTACAAAATTCTACTTTGTTCTGTATCTCCTTCTGGTTACTACTTGCAAGTATGATTAGTTAATTTACTGTCCCTCTCCCTCATTCATCTTGGCTTTTTCCACTCCAGGGTTCTAAGCTCTGTTGGCAGTGGTCACCAGTGACCTCCTAGTTTCAGAGTTCCAGTGGACCTTCGATTCACACAGTGATTTTTTAAATTCTTGAAAATATTAAAGGGTTTACTTTTTTATTTTAAATGTTCATGTTGTTTGCTATTTTTTAGCAAATAACTTTGCTATTTTTCTGAGCGTATATGACTGTCAGGAAAAGTTAGGAAGATGGTGCTAAGGTGGGCTGCAAGTTATGGTGGGTGTTGTGTAGCTTGTTTACATAAATGAGAGTTCTGTCTCCTCCATCCTTGACGTTGGGCTACTGTTTTGCTAGTATAGGATATGAAGGCAAGAGTTACTCACTGGTTTGATTTGTAGGCTCTGTACCCTAGGAAATAAGCAACTGGGGCTCACTGTGTTGGATCTCATTGGTCTGTAAAACCTTTTCAAGTTTTATTTCTGATTCTTAAAATGGGGATATGCCAAACTCTATAGAGTGTTGAGTATTACAGTGAGTAATTTAAATAAAACATTTAGCTTGTTGTTCAGCATGTAATAAATTTAAATAAAAAGTTGCTGTCACTATATAAACATTACAGTTGAGCCATATTACCTTTTATGGGGAATAGTAATTGGTTTTTTCCCCCCTCACTGTTGTTTATGTTTCTGTGGACCCACCACTGATTATACTTTATCATATATACAAATTCACTTCTTAAGATGGTCAAAAACATTTTCTTGGAGGCATCTCTTTGGTGTCTCTCTGTTTTCCTGCTCTGATTAGATTTGATTGCTCTGTAGGCGTCCTGTAGTCAAGATGTCATCTTGATAATTTTTCAGTCATCTGAGGGAGCCACCTCTCCTGTCTCCTGTGTTAGACCTCCTTCTTATCCCCTAGTCTTTGGCAATCACTGATCTACTTTCTCTAGTTTTGTCTTTTCTAAAATGTCATAAAAATGGAATCATACAGTATGTAGCTTTTTAAATCTGGCTGCTTTTGTTTAGTATAATGTATTTGAGATTCATTCATGTTCAACAGTTGGTTTCTTTTTATTGCTAATTAATAGCTGTATAGATATGCTACATGTGCTCACTCTTTGAACACATTTGGCATATTTCCAGTTTGGGGGACCGTGAATAAAGGTGCTGTGACTTTTCAGATTATTTTTGAGAAAAGTGGCCTGTGGCCATCCCGAACTACAAGGGAGGCTGAGAAATTGAATATTTAGCTTTCACCCTCTTTGCAAGAGGACTGCGAGAGAAAAAATATGTTGTAAAGGGATTTTGGTAGGTAATTCATGGTGTCAGTTGCAAATGGCCTTTTCTTGGTATGCTGTTTCAGAGGTTTTGTTTGTTCCAGGAGCTTCCTGAGTATGAGGTCCGCAACCTGTTTCTGTCTTCACATTGATTGGAATCTTTGCTGAATATAGGATTCTAGGTTGGAAATTATGCTCTTAAGGCATTGTTGCACTGTTTTTTAAATTGAGGTAAAGTATACAGAATTTACCATTTTAACCATTTTTTAAGTGTACTTTTTGTATACTTTATGTTAAGTACATTCACATGGTATTGTGGCCATCCATCTTCAGAACTTTTTACATTCTTCCTCAACAAAAATTCCATACCCATTAAACAATAGCTCCCCATTTCCCCAAGCTCCCAACCTCTGGTAACTATTATTCAACTTTGAGTATGAATTGGACTACTCCAAGTAACTCATATAAGTAGTCATAGGATATTTGTCCTTTTGTGGCTGGCTAATTTTGCATAGCATAATGTCCTCAAGGTTCATTCATGTTTGTTGCATGTGTCAGAAATTCCTTTTTAAGGCCGAATAATATTCCATTTTATATTTATACTCCTTATGTGCTTAACCTTTTATCTGTAGATAGAAACCTGGGTTGCTTCCACTTCTGAGCTGTTGTTAGCTGTTTTTAGCTATGAACATGGGTGTACAGTTATCTCTTTGAGACCCTGCTTTTAATTTCTTTGGTTTCTACCCAGAAGTGGAATTATTGAATGGGATGGTAGTTGTACTTTATAGGAACACAATACTGTTTTCCATAGTGGCTGCACCATTTTATATTCTTACCAGTGGTATTCAGGATTCCAGTTTTTCTGCATCTTCTCTAAACTTATATTCTGTTAAATTTTTTTTTTTAAATCATAGTAGCTATGCTATTCAGTGTGAAGTGGTGTTTTGTTGTTGTAATTGTGTTTTGATGGCATATTGAATTATGTGCCTGGCACTTAGTTGCTATTGAGTAAGTGTTGAGTAAATAAAGGAAAATTACAGTTGTTTTTGTCTTATTGGAAGATTTGTTATTTATAAGTGGTTTTTGCCTTAAGGTATAGCTTGCTCCTAGACATCACATTTTGAATTAGATTATTGGTAGTAAAGTCTCTGCTGGACATAATATTGCCTTTGGGTTCAGATACCGACTGCAAATGGAAAGAGGCAGCTAAAACTACATATATAAATAGTAGTAACTATATACACTTGTCCCTTGGCATCTTGCACCTCCCTCAGATACCAGAATTTTGTGCATGCTTATCTCCCTTATAGAAATTGCATAATTGGGACTTCTCTGGTGGTTTAGTGTTTGACTGTATGCTTTCACTGCAGAGGACATGGGTTTGATCCCTGGTCAGGGAACTAAGATCCCCCATGCCAAAAAAAAATATGGCAAATAATATTTCTTGAATATAACCTACACGCGTCATGCTGTATACTTTAAGTCATCTCTGGGTTACTTATAATACCTAATACAATGTAAATGCTATGTAAATAGTTGCCATAGTGTGGCAAACTTGAAGTTTTGCTTTTTGGAACTTCCTGAAAAAAATGTTTTTCTAATATTTTCTATTTGTGGTTGGTTGAATCTGTGGATGCAGAGGGCCAACTATATAGTGGTAAACTAATTGCTGGTTAAAATTGAGATATTTTATATTTTTGTTTAGAATTGCTATAATCATCATTGAGAGTAGTATTTGTTGTACATGGCCTTTACTATGTTGAGGTATGTTCCTTCGTCTACTTTCTAGGGAGTTTTTATCTTTAACAAATGTTGCATTTTGTAAAAAGCTTTCTCTGAATCTATTGAGATGATCATATAGCTTTTATCTTTCAATTTGTTAATATGGGGTATCACATTGATTTGTTATGTTGAAGAATCCTTGCATCCCTGGGATAAAGCCCACTTGATCATGATCTATAACCTTTTTAATGTGTTATATTCTCTTTGCTAAAATTTTGTTGAGGATTTTTGCATCTATGTTCATCAGTGATATTGGCCTGTAATTTTCTTTTTTGTGGCATCTTTGTCTGGGTTTTAGTATCAGAGTGATGGTTGCTTCAAAGAATGAATTTGGGAGTTTTCCTCCTGCAATTTTCTGGAAGAATTGAGCAGGATAGGTGTTAGCTGTTCTCTAAATTTTTGATAGAATTCGCCTGTGAAGCCACTGGCTCTGGGCTTTTGTTTGTTGGAAGACTTTTGATTACAGTTTTGATTTCCGTGCTTGTGATTGGTTTATTCATAAGTTCTGTTTCTTCCTGGTTCAGTTTTGAAAGATTATACTTTTCTAAGAATTTGTCTAAAGAGATGAACCTGGAGCCTATTACATAGAGTGAAGTAAGTCAGAAAGAAAAACATATATGTATATTAATGCATATATATGGAATCTAGAAAGGTGATACTGGTGCTCCTATTTGCAGGGCAGCAGTGGAGATGCAGACATAGAGAACAGACTTACAGATATGGAGGTGGGGGAGGGGAGGAGAGAAAGGAGAGGATGGGATGAATGGAGAGAGTAGCATGGAAACATATACACTATCATGTAAAACAGATAGCCAGTAGGAATTTGCTGTATGACTCAGGGAGCTCAAACCAGTATTTTATAACAACCCAGAGGGGTGCGATTGGATAGGAGGTGGGAGGGAGTTTCAAGAGGGAGGGCACATATGTATACCTTTGGCCGATTGATGTTGATGTATGGCAGAACCAACGCAATACTGTAAATCAGTTATCTCCCAATTAAAAATAAGTTAATTTTTTAAATTGCTATAATTGTAAACCCTAGACATTTAGACTGCCTTAGTAAAATTGGCTTAAAAGCTACCAGGGGAATCTAAAATCCTTAGTGGGTAGTTTCTTGAGAATTTCCTTTCTAGAGAATCTTTGTTTTATCTCATATTTCTTCCATATCCCTGAATTTTATCCTTGCTGTTTTTTTGTAATCTGGAAGTTTTGCTTACCATGTCTGATTTCTTGCAGATTTTCTATTTTGTGCATACGTTATTTTGTATATACTGTATATGATGACTTCGGTGAGCAGTGACCGGTCTAGAGGTGCTCGGGAAAAACCACAGATTTCAGCGACACAGACAACACAACTACAGAAACAAGTGGTACAGGTAAGTTTTTGTGGAACTCTTGTTTTCTTTGTTTAAAATTACAGAAATTAAGGGGCATATATGCGTTCATGTTCTCCTTTGTAGGAAACCCAGGATTTTGAAACTTGTTTTTAAAAAGATAGTTTAGGGATTTCTCTGGTGGTCCAGTGGTTAAGAATCCACTGCCAAAGCAGGGAACACAGGTTCAATCCCTGGTCTGGGAAGGTTCTACATGCCATGGAGCAACTAACCCTGTATGCCACAAGTACTGAGGCCCACATACCTTAGAGGCTCCACAGTAAGAGAAGTTACCACAATGAGAGAAGTCACCACAATGAGAGAAGTCACCACAATGAGAGAAGTCACCACAATGAAAGCCTACCCACCACAACTAGGCAGTAGCCCCACTCGCCACAGTTAGAGAAAACCTTCACCAACAACCGAGACTGAGTGCAGCCAAAAGTAAAATAATTTTTTTTTTTTAAAGAAAAAGATAGATTGAATTTTTTAAACAAGTAAATAGTCTGTAATAGGAAAGAGGAAGTACAGATTCAGGTAAAGTTGTTCCTTAACCGTTTAATCCTGAACTTTTTCCTGCTACTTTATTAGCACCTAGGCCATCTCCTTTTTGTTATTAATCTAGGTGTGTCCCTGGAATGTAATATGAAAATCTCAAGTGGAAAACAATGGAAAACAATACTCTGAAGTAGAGAGAAATCTGATTACAAGAGATTTTTTAAACTGCTGTCTTTTCTGGGACTTCCCCGGGTGGTTTAGGAGTTGGGACTCCATGCTTCCACTGCACAGGCATGAGTATGATACCTGGTTGGGGAGCTGAGATCCCACATAATGTGCAGTGTGGCCAAAAAAAAAAGTGAGTTGTTGGGAATGGAAACTGTCTCCATCTCCCACCCAAATAAAATTTTTGGAAAGCCGCCCATTGAGCTTTGAAAAGGATTTCTAGACCCTTAGATTTCTGATTTCCAGAGAATCAAAGTCTACAGAATGGAGGAAGGTGGACTGCCAAGTATTGTCTCTACTAGCTTTTCCATTGGCCCTTTAAGTGTGGCTCATTTTATAGAAGAAAAAAGCTGCCCACTGAACTTTGAGAAGGATTCCTAGACACTTAGATTTCTGACTTTCCTTATAAAAAAACATTCGGTGAGAATTTCTCAAAACAGTAAAATCCTTAACCCTATTCTGGAAAGTGTTTCTTAAGGGAGCAACCTGAAATTGGGGGTAGAACGTGTGTCCCTCATTCCAGAAGATACTTCCTGCCCAATCTAAATGTCTAATGGTAGAGGCGCACTGAGACACCCTATCGAGGCGGCAGGGTGTAAGAACATGAACTCTTTTGAATCTGAGTAAACCTGGATTTGGGACCTAAGTTTGCTGCTTTACCATTGAGATGTTATTACTTAAGTCTTTTTGAAGCTCAGTTTAAAAGAAAAATTGCGAACTCTGTGTGACCCCATAGACGGCAGCCCATCAGGCTCCCCTGTCCCTGGGATTCTCCAGGTAATTTTTAGATGGTGGAAGATCTCTCTGAGGAGTGAGTATCGATCAACAAAACCTGGAGAAACAAAAGAAACTCATGAAGACTTCCTAGAGAAGTCACATCTTCAGGTTCAAATTGCCTTAATATTTGGTTCAAGAATATTAGACTATGTCTTCAATTTATGTGAAGGTAAATTTGACTTCCTTGAACGGCTCTCAGACAGTTTGCTGCTGAATATCATTTCTTACCTGGATCTTGAAGACATTGCCAGGCTTTCTCAAACATCACGCAGATTTGCAAAGGGGAGGAGCCAAGATGGCGGAGGAGTAGGACGGGGAGAACACTTTCTCCCCCACAAATTCATCAAAAGAGCATTTAAACATCGAGTAAATTCCACAAAACAACTTCTGAATGCCGGCAGAGGACATCAGGCACCCAGAAAAGCAATCCAACTCTTCGAAAGGAGCGCGACTGAACAAAGAGAAGAAATACAGCTCCACCCATCAGAACACCGACACAAGCTTC
>NW_011494713.1:4302338-4303067 GCF_000754665.1 Bison bison bison
ACATACTTAAAATGATGAAAGAAAATAACCTACAGCCCAGATTATTGTACCCAGCAAGGATTTCATTCAAGTATGAAGGAGAAATCAAAAGCTTCTCAGACAAGCAAAAGCTGAGAGAATTCTGCACCACCAAACCAGCTCTCCAACAAATACTAAAGGATATTCTCTAGACAGGAAACACAAAAATGGTGTATAAATTCGAACCCCAAACAATAAAGTAAATGGCAACGGGATCATACTTATCAGTAATTACCTTAAACGTAAAGGGGTTGAATGCCCCAACCAAAAGACAAAGACTGGCTGAATGGATACAAAAACAAGACCCTTACATATGTTGTCTACAGGAGACCCACCTCAAAACAGGGGACACATACAGACTGAAAGTGAAGGGCTGGAAAAAGATTTTCCATGCAAATAGGGACCAAAAGAAAGCAGGAGTAGCAATACTCATATCAGATAAAATAGACTTTAAAACAAAGGCTGTGAAAAGAGACAAAGAAGGTCACTACATAATGATCAAAGGATCAATCCAAGAAGAAGATATAACAATTATATATGCACCCAACACGGGAGCACCGCAGTATGTAAGACAAATGCTAACAAGTATGAAAGGAGAAATTAACAATAACACAATAATAGTGGGAGACTTTAATACCCCACTCACACCTATGGATAGATCAACTAAACAGAAAATTAACAAGGAAACACAAACTTTAAATGATACAATAG
>NW_011494713.1:4304635-4305044 GCF_000754665.1 Bison bison bison
AAAATACTTAGGAATATATCTACCTAAAGAAACTAAAGACCTATATATAGAAAACTATAAAACACTGGTGAAAGAAGTCAAAGAGGACACTAATAGATGGAGAAATATACCATGTTCATGGATTGGAAGAATCAATATAGTGAAAATGAGTATACTACCCAAAGCAGTTTATAGATTCAGTGCAATCCCTATCAAGCTACCAACAGTATTCTTCACAGAGCTAGAACAAATAATTTCACAATTTGTATGGAAATACAAAAAACCTCGAATAGCCAAAGCGATCTTGAGAAGGAAAAATGGAACTGGAGGAATCAACCTACCTGACTTCAGGCTCTACTACAAAGCCACAGTTATCAAGACAGTATGGTACTGGCACAAAGACAGAAATATAGATCAATGGAACAAAATA
>NW_011494713.1:4305144-4306654 GCF_000754665.1 Bison bison bison
TCTGCACATCAAAGGAAACTATTAGCAAGGTGAAAAGACAGCCTTCAGAATGGGAGAAAATAATAGCAAATGAAGCAACCGACAAACAACTAATCTCAAAAACATACAAGCAACTCCTACAGCTCAACTCCAGAAAAATAAATGACCCAATCAAAAAATGGGCCAAAGAACTAAATAGACATTTCTCCAAAGAAGACATACAGATGGCTAACAAACACAGGAAAAGATGCTCAACATCACTCATTATCAGAGAAATGCAAATCAAAACCACTATGAGATACCATTTCACACCAGTCAGAATGGCTGCGATCCAAAAGTCTACAAATAATAAATGCTGGAGAGGGTGTGGAGAAAAGGGAACCCTCTTACACTGTTGGTGGGAATGCAAACTAGTACAGCCACTATGGAGAACAGTGTGGAGATTCCTTAAAAAACTGGAAATAGAACTGCCTTATGATCCAGCAATCCCACTGCTGGGCATACACACTGAGGAAACCAGAAGGGAAAGAGACACGTGTACCCCAATGTTCATCGCAGCACTGTTTATAATAGCCAGGACATGGAAGCAACCTAGATGTCCATCAGCAGATGAATGGATAAGAAAGCTGTGGTACATATACACAATGGAGTATTACTCAGCCATTAAAAAGAATACATTTGAATCAGTTCTAATGAGGTGGATGAAACTGGAGCCTATTATACAGAGTGAAGTAAGCCAGAAGGAAAAACACCAATACAGTATACTAACGCATATATGTGGAATTTAGAAAGATGGTAACGATAACCCTGTATACGAGACAGCAAAAGAGACACTGATGTATAGAACAGGTTTATGGACTCTGTGGGAGAGGGAGAGGGTGGGAAGATTTGGGAGAATGGCATTGAAACATGTGAAATGTCATGTATGAAACGAGATGCCAGTCCAGGTTCAATGCACGATGCTGGATGCTTGGGGCTGGTGCACTGGGACGACCCAGAGGGATGGTATGTGGAGGGAGGAGGGAGGAGGGTTCAGGATGGAAAAAATAAAAAATAAAAAAATAAAAAATAAATAAAAGAAAAATTGCTTGGAGAGTTAGAGAAACATTTTGAGAGTGGTACATATAATTTCTGAATATCCTTCTTCTGGATTTCTCCCAGATTTTAACATTTTTGCCATGTTTGCTAATTTATCCTGTTCTCTCTCCTTCTACAAAGGAGAACCTACACACAACTTTTCCTTCAAACTTTTTGAGAATAAATTGCAGATATGGTGCGTCTCTACCCCTAAATATTGCAGTATGTAATTTTTAAAAAAGTGAAGTGAAGTCATTCAGTCTTGTCCGACTCTTTACGACCCCATGGACTGTAGCCCACGAGGCTCCTCCGTCCATGGAATTTTCCAGGCAAGAGTACTGGAGTGGGTTGCCATTTCCTTCTCCAGGGGATCTTCCTGACCCAGGGATCAAACCCGGGTCTCCTGCATTGCAGGCAGACACTTTACCATCTGAGCCACCAGGGAAGCCCTCGT
>NW_011494713.1:4306754-4307781 GCF_000754665.1 Bison bison bison
CGTTTTTTTTTTTTTTTTTTTAAAAACAAGGATATTATTTTATGTAGACACAAAACAATTATCAGAAATCAGAAAATCAGCTCATCTAATGTAACCTGTACATTGTATTCATATTTCCCCAATTGTCCCAATAGTGTCCTTTTTAGCTAATTAAGTCCTTGATCATACATTGTATTTAGGTGTCAGTTCTCTTTAGTCTTTCTTTTTTGAAATATCATTTATTTATTTGGCTGCTATGGGTCTTAGTTGTGGTACATGAGATCTAGTTCCCCGACCAGGGCGTAGACCCAGCCGCCTGCATTGGGAGCACGGAGTCTTAGCCACTGGACCACCAGGGAAGTCCCTCTTTAGTCTCTTTTAATGTAGGACTTCCTCTGTTTCATGACACTGATGTATTTGAAGAATACGTGCCATTTATTTTATAGAATGTCTTCCAGTTTTAGTTTGTCTGATACTTTTTCATGATTAAAGGGAATTTATGCATTTTTGGTAGAAGTACCACAGAAATGATGATCTGTACTTAATGTATCATATATGATGTATAGAACATAGGTTTGTCTTATAAACTGGTAATTTTGTCACTTGATTATCTACTATCATGTGAGGAGATAGAAAAACACTCTAGTTTTAAAAAATGTAAAATGGAGTGTGATAATGTTAAACTTAAAAAAATTATTTTATGAGGAAAAATGGGCTTATTTGGGAATAGTAGAGAATTGCAATTCAGAATAAGCAAGCCATTGCAGAAACCATAGTCAAGTCTCAGAAACAGAGGAACCTTATTTTATAGAGAAAAATGAGGACGTTGGAAGGGGTTGTTGTGAACAAAAGTCCATTAGAGAAAAGTGAGGTATAGGGTAATAAGAGTTTCTCATTAACTGAGTTGCTGAAATAGTTGATTTCTTATAGGGATGCAATGTACATCTTTTCCCATTGGGGCCTACCTGCCATGTTAGTTTTTCCTGTAATTGACCTTTAGTGGTACAGCCTGAGAGTTTCCCCTTCTGGTCTCCTGATTACATTTTAG
>NW_011494713.1:4307975-4310818 GCF_000754665.1 Bison bison bison
TTATTAATTTCACAATATTTACTTTACAGAATGCTTGGAAGGAATTAGAAATTATTTAAGTTCTATTCAGGAAGTGGTAGCTTTTACTATTATTGTGTATTCTGCATATGTTATGAAGTGATTATAATAATAATTGAAATTTTAATGAAAAAGGCCTGGTTACTGAAGGAACCCAGTATTTTGCTTATAACGCAACTGTTAAAACATTTAAGCAAAAAGAATAGTTCTTAATTGTTGTTCAGTCGCTAAGTCATGCCCGACCGTTTACCACCCCATGGACTGCAGCACACCAGGCCTCCTTGTCCCTCACTATCTCACAGAGTTTGCTCAAGTTCATGTCCATTGAATCGGTGATGCCATCCAACCTTCTCATCCTTTGTTGCCCTCTTCTCCTTTTACCTTCAGTCTTTCCCAGTATCAGAGTCTTTTCCAGTGGCCAAAGTATTGGAGCTTCAGCATCAGTCCTTCCAGTGAATATTCAGGGTTGATTTCCTTTAGGATTGACTGGTTTTATCTTGCTGTCCAAGGGATTCTCAAGAGTCTTCTCTAGCACCACAGTTTGAAAGTGTTAATTCTTTGGTGTTCAGCCTTCTTTATGGTCCAACTCTCACATCTGTACGTGACTACTGGAAAGACCATAGTTTTGAATATACAGACGTTGTTGGTAAAGTGACATCTTTGCTTTACATTGTCTAGGTTAGTCATAGCTTTCCTTCCAAGAAGCAAACATCTTCTAAGTAATTAATTATAACTAACAATACTTATCTTTAGATGGTAGGCATAAGGCTGTTTTATAAAACAAAATCTGACTTCATTGTATTTTCCAAATCAACTAGGTGACAGATCCAGCCCAAAACTTTTGGCTGCACTAGGAAAGCTGTGAACACATTGTTCATTGTGAAGGTAGCTTTAGCTCATTATGAGCCAAGTGGATGGAAGAGAAATCCAGAGGTAGAGAGTTAGTAATGCTGTTTTTCTTGGCAAGACTTTTATTTTTCCACTCAACAGTTGTGTGGTGGATGTCACTAATGTTTGTTGTAGGGGAGGGTGTGTAACCTTGTTAACTTACCCCTTGATTCTGCTTTTGCCCTCTGATTTCAGAAGCTGAACAGATCTCTTGACACATTCTAGAGCTCAGCCTGGCAACTTGCCTATCATACTCTTAATTTGGTGCTTTGGTTATTGAATATTTAAAGTAATTTTCTCTTGACTAGGGTAGTCAGCAAAGGAAAAGAATATTTAAGGTTCTGATTTAAAATGCTTTATGTTTCATCAATATGCTGTGCTAGTGTTGCAATACTGGACTCCTGTTAAGTGCATCAGCTGTGTTGTGTCTAGATGGTCCATAATCTTAGGGATAAAATGATGATACCACTGAAGAGAAGTACAAAGAATATTTTAGTCATAGTATTTAAGCTGAAAAAGCTGAGTCTGAATAAATTAGTGATTAGTATTTACCTTACATATGGTACTGAAGAATGATTTTATGGTTAGAAATGTATGGATGCAAAAATATCAAAATGAAAATAAGGAAATATATAGAAGCCCTAGACTATTGCCTGCAGCAAAATGCTGTTGGCAGTAACTTTTCTGCTTATAGTCTTTAGTGAAAGTTCATCAACTTGAGTTTTTCTTACTAATATTTTATAAGATATTTTAATAGAGTTAGAGGAGCGTTCTTTGTAACTTGTGTATATTAAGGAAGCACAGACAATTCTCTAGCAATTTTTAAGTTTAAATATTGCTGCCTTTAGAGGTATTATTGTGGCTATTTCCCTCCCTGCCCTATTTTAATTGATCCCACATCCCTTTTCAGAAAGATACTATAGCCAGAGTCCCTGTCCTTGGTGTATCATATACTCTGTAAAATTGTTGTATGCCGTATTTTCTCTGTGAAATGTCTTGAACTAGGCATATTCTGCTAATGAACATCATACAGTGAGTGAATTTTTCCAACTGGTCTGTGGTTCACTTTCTTGGATATTTCCCCCCATTTATTGTGTGTGTGTGTGTTTATTTTTTAATTGAAGTCTAGTTGATGTACAACATTGTTTCAAGTATACAGCAGAGTGACTCAGTTATATGTATGTATTTCAGATTATTTACCATTATAGTTATTAAAAGATACTGAATACAGATCCCTTTGTTATTTAGTAATTCCTTGTACCTTAACTATATTTTGTATAGTAGTTTGTATCATTAATCCCATACTCCTAATCTATCCTGCCTCCACGTCCTTTCCCCTTTTTAATGGTCACTTTTGTTTTCTATGTCTGTGGGTCTTGTTTCTGTTTTGTATATACGTTCATTGGTATTATTTATTAGATTTCATATATAAGTGATATTGAATAGTACTTGTCTTTCTCTGTCTGATTTCATTTATATTTTTAATTTTAGCTCCTGTTTAACATCTGTTTTTCCCCCTTCTTTTCCTTGGTCTTTTATTTTTTACCTTCTTCCAGGCCTTCTTTTCTGGTCTGCTGAAATTCCCCCCTGCTAATATTTTATTATGAAAATGTTCAAATATAAAGAGAAGGTGAAAGACTTGTACAGCCAACACCCATAAGTTCGCAATTACCTTTAAAAAAATCGTTTATGTATTTATTTGTCTACCCTGGGTCTTCGTTGGTGTTCTGGGCTTTCTCTAGTTAGAGAGAGCTGGGAGCTACTCTCTAGTCGTGGTGTGCAGGCTTCTCATTGTGGTGGCTTCTCACTGTTGCAGAGCACAGGCTCTAGGGAGTGCAGGCTCCATAGTTGTGGTGCATGGGTTTAGTTGCCTTGCGACATGTGGAATCTTCCTGGATCAGGAATCAAACCGGTGTTGCCTGCATTGGCAGGTGGAT
>NW_011494713.1:4310918-4317328 GCF_000754665.1 Bison bison bison
TTTTTTTTTGTTTTTTTTTTTTTTTTTTTTTTTAGGTGAAATTTACATACAGGTGCATTTAAATGTATCAGATCACTTAAATATATTTTAAAATATATTTTTTGTATACATTTTGAGTAACCCAGTCTCCTATCAAGATACAGAACATCACCTTCATCCCAGAAAGTTGTGCTCATTTTATTTTCTTGGTATAGACACCTGCTTTAGGGTTCTGGTGATTTTATGTACTATTGACTGCTTTCCACTTTGCCCTCCATTCTCGTTTCTCTCATTCTGTGTGCCTGTTTTCATTGGATTCTCACAGGTTTCTTAGGACGAATGTAGGCAGAGTTCTCCCAGATCTTGCACTTGTTGTGGTCACTTTTCTCAGACTGCAAGTACAAAGTGATAAAAGAAACATCTTTTACATCCCTTCCTTCTCTTGGCCACACTAGCCTGGACTCTCATGACTGCTTTCTTAGACTGTTCAAATAGCTTCTTCCCTAGTTGGGAGGCAGCATGATTTTTAACGCTGGATACCCCACACCTCTGGTAGTTAGGAGGCCTGTGCCAGTAACACCCAGCATAAAGCATGAGTAAATTACATAGGGGTGCAGTATGGAGTTGAACTGGATTACTACCTCTGAGATCTTCCTAGCCATAAAACAGAAGATGTACTTTGTGATTTATTAATTTTTATAATAGAAACTTTTGGATCTTATAGGAAGATAATTCTTCATTGATGAACAGTTTCATGATGGTTATTTACCAAACTACTGTAGGCCCTATACTGTATAATACTTGTACTATGTTTTTCTCAAGTTTGGGCATTTTCCTGAGAGAGAGAGATTGAGTGAGTGTATGTGTGTGCATGTGTGTGTTGGCATTTTAGCCATAAGAATTTAGTTCATGCATATATTCTACTTTCCTCACTTAATTGTTGAAAGACTTTGTCTGTTTAGACCCTCCAGTACAAATGGCTGGAACAAACATCCTTATTTTGTTCTTGATGTTAGGAGGAAAGCTTTCAGTTGTCTTTCACCAGTAAGTAGATTGTTAAAGTTGTTGGTTTAAGTTAAAGTTATTAAGTTGAGGAAGTTCCCTTCTATTTCTGATTTGTTGGAGTTTGTTTATCTTAAAGGGGTTCAGTTCAGTTCAGTTCATTTCAGTCACTCAGTCGTGTTTGACTCTTTGCGACCCCATGAACCACAGCATGCCAGGCTTCCCTGTCCATCACCAACTCCTGGAGCCTACCCAAACTGGTGTCCATTGAGTCGGTGTTGCCGTCCAACCATCTCATCCTCTGTTATCCCCTTCTCCTCCTGCCCTCAATCTTTCCCAGCATCAGGGTCTTTTCAAATGAATCAGCTCTTCACAGCAGGTGGCCAAAGTATTGGAGTTTCAGCTTCAACATCAGTCCTTCCAATGAACACCCAGGACTGATCTCCTTTAGGATGGACTGGTTGGATGTCCTTGCAGTCCAAGGGACTCTCAAGAGTATTCTCCAACACCACAGTTCAAAAGCATCAGTTCTTCTGCGCTCAGCTTTCTTTATAATCCAGCTCTCACATCCATACATGACTACTGGAAAAACCATAGCTTTGACTAGATGGACCTTTGTTGGCAAAGTAATGTCTCTGCTTTTTTTTTTTTTTGTCTCTGCTTTTTAATGTGCTGTCTTGGTTGGTCATAACTTTCCTTCCAAGGAGTAAGTGTCTTTTAATTTCATGGCTGCAGTCACCATCTGCAGTGATCTTTGGAGCCCATAAAAATAAAGACAGCCACTGTTTCCCCATTTATCTGCCATGAAGTGACGGGACTGGATGCCATGATCTTAGTTTTCTGAGTGTTGAGCTTTAAGCCTGAAGGGGTGCTGGATCTTATTAAATTCTTTTTCTGTGTCTACTGAAATAATCATGTTTTGTCTGTTATTCTCTTAATATGATATATTACGTGAAGATGTTAAACAACCTTGCATTCTTGAGGTAAACTTAACTTGGTCACAGTATATATTCTTTTTTGTGTGTTGCTGGTATGCTAGGGTTTGCTATGATTTTGTGGGGGGATATTTTTCTGTAGTTTTGTTTTCTTGTGATGTCTTTGCTTTTGATATCAGGGTAATACTGGCCTTATAGAATGCATTAGGATGGTTCCCTTCTCTGTGTTTTGGAAAAGTTTGTGAAAATTGATGATTGGTGTTCATTCATTGTTTGATAGGATTTACCAGTGAAGTCATCTGGGCCTGAGTTTCTCTGTGGGAGCTTCTTTTTGACTAATTCAATCACTGTTACAGATTTTCAGTCTTTCTTAAGTCAGTTTCAGGAGTTTGTGTCTTTTTAGGAATTTGCCTTTTAGACAGAATTGTTGACTTCTGTCTAGGTTATTCAGCTAGATGGCATAAACTTGGACATGGTTATTTTCTTATAATCCTTTTAATTCTTCTGAAGTTTGTAGTGATGTTTCTCATTTCATTCCTAATTTTAATATTTGAGACTTCTGTCTTTTTTCTTGGTTGTTCTAGCTAAGAGGTTTATAATTTTAAGATTTGAAAAAAAAAGTTGGAAAATGATAGAGGTCTCTACATTTACCCAGCTTCCCTTAATCCTAGCATTTTATATTAAGTATTGGCAAAGTTTTTCCAGAAAGGGCCAGATGACAAATACTTTCTGGTCTACAGGCCACACACAGTCTCTGTTGCATGTTCTTTCTTTGGTTTTGTTGTATTACAACATTTTTAAAATGCTAAAAACCTTTCTTAGCTGGCACACCATACAAAATCAGATCTTAGACTATAGTTTACTGATTTCTGTCCTATGTAATTATTTGTCAAGAGGAAGATAACATTGGCACAATATTATTAAATAAATACAGACTTTATTTGGACTTCTCTATAGTTTTTCCACTAAGGTCTCTTTTCTGTTCCAGGATCCGATCCAATTTGTTGTCATGTCTCCTTAGTCTCTTCTGATCTGCAGCAGTTTTTCATGACCGTTTATGCATTTGAAGAGTATATTGATACATTTTTAAAATAATTACTTGGTTACCTATCCTCCAAAAGTGAATACTTAATATTAAAAATATTATGAACTTATGAGTTTTACCATTTAAAGGGTTTTAGTTATTCCTAGTTGTTTTTTTCCCTTAAAGTTGAAATTATCCCATCTTTATCCAGGTCTCTTGAAATTGGATCCTGAGGACTTTTTGACTTGGTTTTAGTAATCTTTGATAGTTTCTTCATAAACTGGCATACAAATTACTCCAGACTTCTCTTGTATAATTTCTGCTGCATACCTTGATCAGACATTGCACTAGGGTATCCTGGCGTCTTTTAGTGGAAATCGCACTTAGAGACCTCCATCCGGTAACGGATTTGGGTTTGTCATTGTTTATAGGTCTCTCCAGTGGACAGATTGAAAAGTGAAAATGCCTCATGAGTTAATAATGCTGATAGCTCAAATTCAGGACTACAGAATTTTCATTTTCATTTTTTATATAACATTTTCATTACTTCCTGGTTTCTTCAGAACCCAGGGGTTGGCGTAATTTGAATATCCCCAAATTATTTGTTTGCTTTATCTCACATTATGTGTATGCTGCTGCTGCTGCTAAGTTGCCTCAGTCGTGTCCGACTCTGTGCGACCCCATAGACGTCAGCCCACCAGGCTCCCCGGTCCCTGGGATTCTCCAGGCAAGAACACTGGAGTGGGTTGCCATTTCCTTCTCCAATGCATGAAAGTGAAAAGTGAAAGTGAAGTCGCTCAGTCAGGTCCGACTCTTAGCACCCCATGGACTGCAGCCCACCAGGCTCCTCCATCCATGGGATTTTCCAGGCAAGAGTACTGGAGTGGAGTGCCATTGCCTTCTCCGATTATGTGTATATACAGCCTTTAAAACAGCCTTTAAAATAACAGTGCTAAAACTACTACCATGTCTTCCCCATTTTACACCATCTCTCCTGTGCCCAGTGCTATTTTTATTTATACACAGTTTTCAACTTAGGGAACTTGTCCTCTTTCATTCCAGGGGCCTCCATAAACATTACCTTGTTTTTATGTAATATCTTGGTCATTGGCATCAGATTTCAACATACTGAATATAAATGTTTACATTCTTTGCTGGAGCAACAATGTGTGTATCAGTTCTGATTCTGTAAAAAAATTTTTTTGAATTTAGAATTTTCAGCTTTACCTTGAAGTCAGTTGATAGAAGAAATGTCTAATTGAATAGTTTCTTCAGATGTGAAATTTCAGTGAAACTGCTTAGCTTATTTGCTTCAGCTCCTTCTGTTGTAGCAGCTTTTAAATTAACAGCATTAATTTGCAGGATAATCACACTTGTACATCTGAGTGCCTTGGTTTTTATTAGTATTGGTGAAAACTATTCAACAACTAAGAGGCACTCTGTGTATAGACCTGGGAAATAAGTGTCTCCAGTTCTTGAACACAACAGGGGTCTCATAGCCACACTTGTTTTTGCCATTTGCTGTCTCATAATGTGACTCCTAATGTGGAGCCATTGTCAGCTGTCATTCTGTTATTTCTTGACACGGCCAACGTTTATGGTTATCTTGAATAGTCACTCTGCTAGACTTCAGTAATTTGTCATCTGCTCTCTTTTATGAGGGTCACTACATGGTTTTTCGCTATGACAGCCTTATTAACAGCCTTGAAAGCATATTTTACTTGATAGAGGTAGCCCTCAAGTGAAAAAATTGATGTGACTGCTAACGCCAGCACAAAGGACAGATTGGTGCACTCACTGTTTCAGGGTACAGCCTTTGGTATTCATGGCACCTGAATCAGCCGATAAGCTCCATCTGGAACTTGTGGGAGTCCCCTTCTATCCCTCTTCAAATAGTATCCTATACCTACATGCCCTGTTCATGTGCCAGTTAGTTGTATACTGTACTTTCTCCATTTGAGACATCATTTAGTTTTACTTCTACAATAAATATTGTGACTGTTAAGCATGTACTTAGGTCAGTATCTCTAGTCATTTATATTATTTATCTGAAGCCAATGCTGTTGTTGATTCCCCAGGAAAGGCTCATGGGAATAATCATTCCAGTGTTCTATGGTGCTGGTAATTATTTATGCCCTTTATAAAGTCATTTTTTTTGGCTATACATGTTTGGCTCTTACTTCCTCTACTTGAGTATCTTAAAATGTTTATTTTCTTTTTGCATTAAAGCATTGCTTTTGACAAGTTTATTGATAACTCTGATTTCTTTCCCTTAGAAGTCTTATTATTTCTGCCTACATACACATGGATATTTTTGTTTTAAAGTCCAGCTATTTTACTAGAAAATATCCTAGTGTGGATTGTTATGCATTGATATTCTTAAGTATGGTGTGTTTTTCTTCAAAAATTTAAACATTATTCTATTTGCTTTCCACACATTTTTCTTGAATTTTAGTTTTAAATCTTTGTACTGTTCCTTTTCTGTCCTTGTCATCTTCAGAGACTTGTATTCTCCACAGATTGAGGTTGGGTTGTCTTTTGCCTACATTCAACATTTGACACTTTCTTTTCTCCCATTCCTTTATCTTTTTCCTTTTTTAAATTTAGTTTTTACTTTTAAGTATTTTTCCTCTTTTGTCTTTTATTTCTCTTATAGCATTAGTTGTTAAGTTTATTTTTGTGTTCTTTTCAGTTTAGTTTTTACTTTCATTTCTAAATTAGAAAAATGTAGACATAAAATGTTATTCTTTTATGTTTTTATCTTTTTCTTCATGCTCAGTCTTTTAGTACATACTGAAACAGAAGACAGCTGTTTTACTTTTTTCCCTAGGCACCTTTTTGGTGTACTGTCATTGGTTATGGGGGATATTACCTTGCTTATTCTTTTTCTCTTATACTAACTTTGTATTGGGTTTGACCTTTATTTTTAGATAGCTCATTTTTATGTGAACTGAGTCTTGAACTTCTACATGGCATCATGATTTAGAGTGGCTTTTCTCATGTCAGTGTTTCCTCTTTACCTATGTAGTTATGTTGGCTTGCTTTCTGAGATTTCCTGGCTTTGTTCTGTTCCCCCAGTGTGGACTTTTTTTTGAATTTTCTGTATATGTGGCCCAATTTTGATTCTACTTCCAGTATTTTCTCTCAGTGGAACTTTAGCTGGTCAGTTCAGTTCAATTCAGTTGCTCAGTCGTGTTGCTCTTTGCGACCCCATGAACTGCAGCACTCCAGGCCTCCCTGTCCATCACCAACTCCTGGAGCCTACCCAAACTCATGTCCATTGAGTTGGTGATGCCATCCAACCATCTCATCCTCTGTCGTCCCCTTCTCCTCCTGCCTTCAATCTTTCCCAGCGCCAGGGTCTTTTCAAATGAGTCAGCTCTTCGCATCAGGTGGCCAAAGTATTGGAGTTTCAGCTTCAACATCAGTCCTTCCAATGAACACCCAGGACTGATCTCCTTTAGGTGGAC
>NW_011494713.1:4317428-4338730 GCF_000754665.1 Bison bison bison
TCTCAAGAGTATTCTCCAACACCACAGTTCAAAAGCATCAATTCTTTGGCGCTCAGCCTTCTTCACAGTCCAACTCTCACATCCATACATGACCACTGGAAAAACCATAGCTTTGACTAGATGGACCTTTGTTGGCAAAGTAATGTCTCTGCTTTTTAATATGCTGTCTAGGTTGGTCATAACTTTCCTTCCAAGGAGTAAGTGTCTTTTAATTTCATGGCTGCTGGTCAGTTTCAGCAGTTTATGATGGTACTACTCCTGCCTATTTCAACCTTTCTGCAATTCTGTAACTTAGTTTGCTATTGGAGTTGTCAAAACCCTATAGTACCAGGTGCTGTGCACAAATTGGCCAACCTTACTTTCAAGTAAATGCCACTTGGCTACATGGGGTTTCCTGTTCTTCGACTAGTCAGACACCCCAGTGCTGGCCTCTGCCACAGTTAATTCCATGCAGATGTTGTAACTGTTGTTTTTTTTCTTGTCATGTTTGTATTTTGAGGTTTGTAAGAGATACCTTGCCACCTAGTTTTATGTTGTTGTTATCCCTGGGATTTAAAAAAATATATATTTATTTATTTGGCTGTACTGGGGCTTAATTGAGACACAAGGGATCTTTTAGTTGTGGCATACAAATTATTAGTTGTTGCATTTGAGATCTTGTTCCCTGACCAGGGATCAAGCCTGGGCGCCCTGCATTGAGAGCACAGAGTCTTAGCCACTGGACCACCAGAGAAGTCCTGTCCCTGGGATTTTAGTTTTGCTGTAAAGTTAGAACAAAGATGTTTCTTTGTGCAGACACAGTTTCACTATCAAATTTCATAAATTTATCATTGCTGCAGTGTTCTCTACAGTTAATATTCCAATTTTGTCAATGTGGAACTTTCATTTATTCCAATAAAGTCATTTACTCCAATAATGTCTTTTATATCATGTTTCTTTCCAGTACAAAATCATTATATCCTATTTGCTTGACAAGTCATTAATTTGGAACCGTTCTCAGCCTTTCTTGGTCTTCTGAAATAATAGCAATTTTGAAGAATGCCAGTTATTACAAAAAATGTTCAGTTTGAATTTGTTTGGTGTTTCCTTATGAGTAGATTTAGGTTATAGATGTCTATTTGGAATGCTGTTTAACTCACATGGAGTATTTCTGAGTCCCATGTGTAGCACCACATGATGTTTCTGCCCTCACTGGGGATGTTAATTTTGATCACTCAGTCAAGGTTTTGCCCATTTCCCTTATTGTTATGATGTCTTTGCCAACAACTAAGAAATAATCTTTCTGGAGACACTTTGAGACCCTGTGTAAATAACCTCTTCCTCATTGAACTTTCCCCTTTAGAATGAGCATTCATTGATGATTCTTATTTGAATTAATTTTTCCTGTGGTGGTTGCAAAATGAAGATGTTTCAGCTCTCCTACACTCTTGTTTCATAGTCTTTTTTATCATATTAGTAAGTTTATTTTTTTAAAGATTACTCTTACTAATGATCTACAAAGTAAAATGAAACCAAATAGAGATCATCTTTATTTTCAATTGGTTAAATTTGCATTTTTTAAAAACTGAATTTTGAGAAAGCAGACCCTTTACACTGTTAATTATAAATTTTTGCAGCCTTTGTGAGGAGCATTTTTGAGCAGATGTATGAAACTTCTTTTAACGTTTTTCTAGATAGTAGTTTGACCCATCTTTGTATGTATTCTAAGGAAGCTATCCTGGATATATATATATATAGAAGATTAAGTGTAATAATGACTCCTGTAGTGTTTAGATTGTAATGAAAGTTTATAGAGTAAAATGCAAGACCTATCTAGTAGATTTTTATGCAGCCAATAAACATAATACAGGTGTTTACAGTCGATAATGTGACCCTACAAACTAGTAATGGTTAATATTTTGCTTTTGATATCAGAGAAAATTATGTAAGTGCCAAGTAAGTAGTTTTTGGTATTAGGTAGTTACCTTATGAGTCACTGTGATTTTCTTGTGGGCTGTGTGTAAGTTTTGTTATTTAAGGAAATTTATGTTAAGAAGCGATGAGCATTCATATGCTTGGATTGGAGCAAGGCTGAGTGAATATGAGTGAGGCATGATTTTTAGACTTGAAGTTCAGAGACTAGGAGGGCTTGGTATTAGGGAAAATGGACAGAAATTAATCATGTGGGATTTTAGCACCAAGAGCCCCAAATGTATTTTTAATTTTATTATTTATTTTTATAGAAATATAGTTGATTTATAATGTGTTAATTGCTGCTCTACAGCAAAATGATTCATATATTTATATAGTATATATATATTTTTTATCCTAGTGGGTTTTTAAAAATTGTTTATTTTTATTTTTGACTGCACTGGGTCTTTGTTGCTGTGCTCAGGCTTTGCTCTAGTTGTAGTGAGTAGGGGCTACTCTCTGGTTGTGGTGTGTGGGCTTCTTGTTGCAGAAGCTTCTCTTGTTGAGCATGGGTTCTAGCTACATGTCACATGGGCTTAGTAGTTGTGGCTTAAGGGCTCTAGAGTGGAGGCTCAGTAGTTGTGGTGCATGGGCTTAGTTGCTCCGTGGCATGTGAGATCTTCCCATACCAAGGATTGAACCTGTGTCCTCTGCATTGTGAGGCATATTCTTAACTATTGGACCACCAGGGAACCCTGTCCCAGTGGTTTACTTTGACTCATAAGTGGTTGCCACTACCCAAAATTCAGATATATAATGTGGAAGTGCCATCTTTCCAGAACTCATTTTCCCCTTTGGTTTTCCCTTTTACCTCATTTACTTATTTCATACCTTGGTTCTTTAGGCTGCAGCACTGGGACTTCTCCTTTGAGGGTGTATGTAAAGAAGGCCCTTATGTATACTGATGAGGATTGAGGTAAAATTGGCCATATGTGTAGACAGTGTTTCTGTAATGTAAACATCTTTGTGTAATGTACTAGCACTTCAGCTGAGATCACAGCAGGCATAGGTTGGGATCAAAGGATTGGCCATTTGGTTGGAGGGAACTGGCCAAAGCTATCTGGAGCTTGAATAATCAGCCACACACATGAACTGGAAAGGTCTTATGAAAAGTGTTTTTACATTGTAAAAAATACTAACATCCCCCTCATCCCCGCTGTCAAGATTATTATGAATCTATATTTAAAGCGGGCTTCCCTGGTGGCTCAGAGGTTAAAGCATCTGCCTGCAATGTGGAGAATCCCATGGACAGAGGAGCCTGGTGGGCTACAGTCCACGGGGTCGCAAAGAATTGGACACGACTGAGCAACTTCACTTTCTTTTCTTTTCATATTAAAAGCAAAGATGAAAAGCTGTTTATTATTAGCATTTAGTGAAGCCCCCACCCCAAGCTCATTCAATAATTTAAATGATTTAACTTTAAAAATGTTTATGTTAGGAGTTAGTAGAGATTTTAGCTGGCAGTAGTAACTTTACTTAAATAAAATTACTCCAAAATAGTTTATTATTTATTTTGTCTGTGCTGGGTCTTCATTGCTGCGTGGGTTTTTCCCTAGCTGTGGGGGCTACTCTCTAGTTGAGGATCACGGGCTCTAGGGTCTGTGGACTCAGTGGTTGTGGCTCCCAGGCTCTAGAGCACAGGCTCAATAGTTGTGGTTGCTCTGCTGCATGTGGAATCTTCCTGGACCAGGGATCAAACCTGTGTCTCCTGCATTGGCTGGCAGATTCTTCACAACTGAGCCACCAAGGAAGCCCTGGAATAATTTCAGATTTATTAGAATGTTGCCGAGACACCAGAGATTTCCTATATATCCCTCATCTGGTTTTATTGTCACAATTATGGTACCTTTGCCAGAGCCAAGGAACCAGATTGGTATGTTGCTGTTAACTCACTGCACAAGAGTTACCTTTTCAGATTTTCTTTCAAGTTTTTAAAAAAATCTTTTAATTTTTGTTTATTTATTTATTTTTGTTGTATCATGAAGCTTGTGGGATCTTAGTTTCTTGACCAGGGATTGAATCCATGCCCTCGGTAGTAAAGTGCAGTGTTAACTATTGGACTGCCAGGGAATTCCCAAGAATTACTTTTTTTTTTCTTAATGCCTTTCTAAATTTTTAATTGGCAGAAATACTACAAAAGTAAACCTCAAAAATTCAGTAACTTGGGTTTTTTTTTTTTTTTTAGAAAAATGGTTTTGAGTGAAAAAAGCAGCTGGAAAAGAATTTTCTCTGTAGCTGACTAATTTTAGTGTTTGAAAGTTGGTTCTTTTAAAATTCTGTTAAATGAAATCGTTAAAAAAACTGTGGCTAAAAATGTAACTTAAAAGTTTTCATTTAGGTAAGTACAGAGTTCTCTTCAGAACTGGTTTTTTTGGAGTTGATAGCAAAGCTCTTTTGCTTTTTGACCGCAAGGCTGTGTTTAAGCCTGTATTCTGGAAGTTTGCACTGCTTCCTGTTCTTCCAGTTTCTGTTATGCTGTAACTTCATCTCCTCAAGGGAAAAAAAATTCAAAAAAGAAAATTTAAATGAGTCACATGGCTAATGAAAATGAACAGGACTTTATTTAGGTCATTTGGCCAAAGGAATGGGACCTTTATGCTATTTAATTTGGTACTTATTTACTTTATGGGAACACATTATATACACTTAAGAGGTCTAAATGCAGAGTCCTTTTGTTTTTTTAGTTAATCAGTATTTCTGTAACCATAGTGATTGAGAACTTTTATCTGTTTGCACCAGGTTTTGGCATTAAATCTTTAACAATTGTATTTGCTTTTCCAGGCAACAGCTGAACAGATGCGTCTTGCTCAAGTGATCTTTGATAAAAATGATTCAGAGTTTGAAGCTAAAGTTAAACAGGTATGTTTCTGGCAAAGGATACTGTTATTTTTGTAATCTATATTACTGTGCTTTAAAAGGTAATTTCACTAGAGATTCTTATTTTAAATTACGTTTTTTGCTTAGTTGCAAATAATTGGATTTTGAACCAGTGATTAAATACCTGTATTGGTGGCTGCTGATGCTACAGCTGCTAAGTCACTTCAGTCGTGTCCGACTCTGTGTGACCCCATAGACGGCAGCCCACCAGGCTCCCCCGTCCCTGGGATTCTCCAGGCAAGAACACTGGAGTGGGTTGCCATTTCCTTCTCCAGTGCGTGAAAGTGAAAAGTGAAAGTGAAGTGGCTCAGTCAGGTCCCACTCTTAGCGACCCCATGGACTGCAGCCTACCAGGCTCCTCTCCTCTAAACCATGAGATTTTCCAGGCAAGAGTATTGGAGTGGGGTGCCTAGAATGAAGCAATTTTAGCAGGAGAACCTTTCTGAGTAAGTGTTACGTGTGAACAATGAGCATTTGTGAAAGCAGGCGGACATTGTATATACTTGTGCATAGAGAGTACATTTAGTATTTGACAAATTCTCAGAAAATTTTGTTTGATGTTAAGGAAGAGCTGAATTGCCTTTTCACATATTGTGATGATTCCAACCATAGATTGGAAAAGTTATTAAATTTTAGGGTGATGTCTTCATTTAGAATTTCAGTGAGATAACATTAATTTCATGCTATTCTTTTTTGATAAGAGTTTCTTTCCATCCAAGATTCTAGAAACCAAGCTATAACCCTTACCTTACCTTGGTAGACGTCTCCCAATAATCCTGTAATTCCTTTCAATAATTCCTTATAAGTCCCTTGGTGAACCTTTTACTCTGTTCTTACCTAAGTTGCTGTCATCAGACTTAAAGTGATATTTTTGGAAAGCCATAGAAAGGATTTCTTAAAAAGTCATAGAACCCATTCACTGGAGTGAGGTTTATGAATTACTTGAGACATGCTTCTACATATTTATCTGAAGAGCATGGCAGAGACACAAACAAGAGCACTGGTACAGTTCAGAGCTTTAAGTTTTAACGATGGTTCTCTCTTTTACTAATCCAGTCACTGGGGGAATTTCAACAGTAACTGTGCATCTTAATAACTGCATGTGATGGGTGTTGGGCCACTATAGATTCTTGATAAAACTCTAACCTCATTAGTAGACATCCAAAGACTGAAGCACTGGAAAGCTATAGAGTGTATACAGCCTTGCTGGGTAACACAGGAAGGAAATCAGATGGAATGGGGTGGTGTAAAGAGCTGTATTTAGGAGATCAGGAGACCTACCTTTTTGATAGGCTAATTGTTTTATGACCACAGAGAAATCATTTCAGATATTGGGGTTAAAGTATTTTGAAATGCAGCTGATATTGGTGCATATTGAAATAGTTAAATGTAGTTAAACAAACAGATATTTAGATCGTACATTTGCTCACTAATAATTGAGAAACCTATATTGTGCCTAATCTGTGGTTGTTCCTTGTGTTAAACATATTAAATAGCTTAGTATCTCTTGTAGGGAGTCCATCAAGGAGATTTATTTAATTTCAAACAATAGTACCCTAGATAGCTGCCAAATTCTAATTGTGAGACCTTAGAGTGTTATAGGGCTTCTCTGGTGGCTCAGGCAGTAAAGAATCCATCTGCAATGCAGGAGAATTGGGTTCGATCTCTGGGTTGGGAAGATCCCCTGGAGAAGGGCATGGCAACACTCCAGTATTCTTGCCTGGAGAATTCTATGGACAGAGGAGCCTGGTAGGCTCAGTCCAGGGGGTTGCAAAGAGTCGGACACGACTGAGTGACTTTCACTAAAGTGTTATAAATTATTTTGTATGTGGAATGTTCTAAACCAAGCAGTGATAGCCCATGTAGGGAATGTTGTCAGAGACTGCTAGACTATTGTACAATGCAAGCAGTTGGACTGGATGTTTGGCAGTTGTGGCCATATACTCATACTTGGTCTTTGGGAGGGCTTCTCTGATGGCTTATACTGCAAAGATTCTGCCAGCAGTGTGGGAAACCCAGGTTCGATCCCTGGGTCAGGAAGATCCCCTGGAGAAGGAAACAGCAACCCACTCCAGTATTTTTTGAAGTATATATAGTCCCGCTTAACATTTGAGCAGTTTAGAAACTTGGGAATCCCAGGCCTGTGAACTAGTTTGAGCAGTCATAAAACTGATCCTGAATGTTCTGAGAATGTTGGTATGTATGTATGTATATGCTGCTGATCAAGAATCTCATGCTTGGTCAGCTTGGAGGAAGGTTGATTTGTAGCTTGACTTTGCCAGTTTTGGTGGAAAGACATGGAGTCACCAAAAAAGCAGGTAAACCTGATATTAGATTGTACACTCGGAGTCTGGAAGACGCCATCTTCATATGGAAGGATTGCATAATCTTTGTATTTATATAGTAGAATCTTAAAATTAATATCAAGTGCCAATTTTGGGTTCCCCTAATCATTTTCTTATAATTTCAACAGCTTATGGAGGTGACAGGAAAAAATCAGGATGAATGCATAGTGGCTCTCCATGACTGTAATGGAGATGTCAACAAAGCTATCAACGTATTGCTGGAGGGGAATTCAGACACTGTAAGTATTATTAATTGATTTGCATTGCTAAACTTTGTCTCTAGTTTCATATTGCATTTTCAGCTTTACCTTACTTGGTGGAGGTAGAGGGAATTATGGGTGCCATTCCATATATATTTTAGAACCAGAAAGAACACTAACGAGAAATGTCTGTTTGTTATATACGTATGGTTTCTTCATGACGTTGTAGAATCTGAAGACTCTAAAGAGAACTTGGTCATCTAGTCCGGCCTTACACAGTTGCCAAAATTCTCTGAGCCTGTGGACATTTCACTACCTGAAAAACTTCTGGCTCCACTGCTTATGTTCTTTCATCTCAATCATCACCTCTCTCTACTCCTTATATCTCTAGGTTAACAGAAAATCAGGATTTGCTGTTATATCTATTTGCTTATGTGTCGACACTTTTTCATGACAGCCTGACAGCTATATAAAATACAAAAAAAAAACTTTTTTAAGCTTTGTAAAGTTTGAGGAATGCACATGGCACACTAAAGCTCCTCCCTTTGTATTTTAGAAAGGGTGCTGCTAAAGCCACACCAGAGGCAGGTGTCAGTTCTGATCTTTTGATTTCTAAATAGAAATTACACAGTATTTCATTTGTATTTTTTCATTGAGGAAATAAATTTCAGAGCAGATTAAAACAGTCATTCACCTAAGTGGAGTATAAAGATGAGCACATCAAAAAGTGCCTTCCTTATTGTTTAGGTTTAATCAGGTTCTCATTTTTACAGGTAGACTTTGTTAGGCATAGGCTGTATTAAAATGAACTACTGTGACAAGCTCAAAACTGAAATGAGTATCTTTTTATTTAATAGGAAAGCAGGTGGAATGAAATTTATAATTATAAACATCAGATAATTGGGAAAATACTTCATTATTTGAGTATAGCAGTATCTGGCTAAAATTCTGTGCAAGATAACACTGGTCCAACATGATAAAACTACCAAATACGTCAGTTTGTCAGGAAAATGCATGATGTTAAGTGAGGAAATCAAATTTTGAGGAGTTCTTATTTGCTAACACTTAGGCATGTATTTGGAGAAGGCAATGGCACCCCACTCCAGTACTCTTGCCTGGAGAATCCCGTGGACGGAGGAGCCTGGTAGGCTGCAGTCCATGGGGTCGCTAAGAGTTGGACCTGACTGAGCGACTTCACTTTCACTTTTCACTTTCATGCATTGGAGAAGGAAATGGCAACCCACTCCAGTGTTCTTGCCTGGAGAATCCCAGGGAGGGCGGAGCCTGGTGGGCTGCTGTCTATGGGGTCGCACAGAGTCGGACACGACTGAAGCAACTTAGCAGCAGCAGCAACAGCAGTAGCAGGCATGTATTTGCCGGATTTTATAACATATGGGGAATGGTCGGCCCATTGCTAATGAATGCAGTGTAGAATGGGTCTCATTTTTTAAAATGACCTGAAGGACTGAATTGCTCTTATTTATTTATTTTTTTCAAAAAAAAAGCACTGAATAAATGAAATATTTCCAGATTGTTAATTTGAGGGGCCTGTTTTCTTTTATATGGTAGAGATTAGGCCTGGATGCTGTTTTCTCTTGCCTTTCCTTTAGCTCCCACAGATTCATCATTCATTTTCTGTGGTGGCTGGGTTAATCTTTTGAGTCTTAAATGAACATCCAGTTCTATCTCAATAAAGACTTTCAACTTTGCTTTTCTCATTTGGAACTGAACTCAAAGGAGGTGGTTCTGGGCTGAAAGTTATAAAAGTCTCTTTGATTACCTCTAGAACTTAGAAATCACACAGTTGGGGGGTAGATCTGCCATGTTGTTTTCTTAAAAGATTGGAAGCTTGCGAATTAGGGCCTGAACACAGACACGACAAAAGACCTTTGCCTGTTTGGAGGTGAGAGGGCTATAGGGGAAATGGAGAGGCAGAGGGAAAGTCCTTTTGAAACCCTGGTTTGTTTAGGATCATTCTGTGGTCCATCCTTCATCCTGTTTGCCTTGTTCTTACTTTGTTGTCTGCAGCAGCCATGGGTAACCAGCTGTAAGGAGTATCTTCCCCTGCCTGTGGTAGATTATTTGGAGTGGGCAGTTACAGAATGTGAACATAGTAGGCTTGATTGGTAGGAGCAGGAACTGTTCAAAATAAACTGTGAAAGCAAACCAATCTTATCCTATTGGCTAATCTTGTTCTGTAACAAGGCCTTCTGAAAGAAAATGGTTACTTTGAAAAAATAGTGGAATTGTCTTCACTATTTGTAGGGGTGCATTTGTCTATCTAATAGAGTAGTTGTCAAAGGAAACCACTGAACAGAATCTTAAGTACTGAACTTTTCCTTTCATTAAAGTGCTGTTTTGTTTGTGTGACAAAATAGTTTTGAAGTTTAAGTCACTTGCATTAGTGTGCTTAAAAAAAAAAAAAAATATATATATATATATATGTTTGTATTTCTTATATGTATGTATGTATGGTGCGTGCTCAGTTGTGTCCAACACTTTGTGATCCTACGGGCTGTAGCCTGCCAGGCTTTTCTGTCCATGGGATTTTCCAGGCAAGAATACTGGATTGGGTTGCCATTTCCCTCTCCAGGGGAAGTTTCCGACCCAGGGATTGAACCTGCCTCTCCTGTGTTGCCTGCATTGGCAGGGGGATTCTTTCCACTGAGCCACTTGGGAAACCTGTTTGTATTGTTTAGTTCTTGGCAAATATAAAGGGGTAGGAGAGTGATTTTGAATGAACTGGCCTAGACAGCTGCTTTTCTGATTGCTAAATATGGTATTTTGGAAGACAGTTTCTGTTAACATTTCTTCAAATCTATTATACAGGTAGCAAAATATAGATGACAAAGGTTGCCAGAAGTTCTGTTGAAAATCTTTTGTAATTATTTGGTTTTCTTTGAAAGCCTGTGTGCATGCATGTAGACTGTTTTGCAAAATGTGCAGTTGTATTCCCTTTAGGATTCAGTGTGGTGTTAGTCCATTTGCCCCTTAAAAGTTCCTTGCCCTGCTTTCCTCCCCATGTAAGTTCTCGTTAGTTTTTGATCACAAGCCAAGACTTGCTTAGGGGTATCCTTTGCTGAATGAAAATAGGGTAAGATGTTACTGTCTCTCAAATGTATTATATAGAAATCTTACATATTTGTCATGTTTATTCATATCAGCGAACATAATAGATGGAGTTTATATGTTGTGGAATTTCTTTTCTGGAATAAATAAGCTTTATTGTTTTTGTCAATTAAAAAACAATGCAGAACAATAAAAAAGGTAAATGATCTTAAAAGGCCCTCACTTGGATAACTACTACTTTTTCCAGCGATACACAAGCTCCTATTTGAGCTTAAAAATGTAATCCTATTTTATACAGTTTGCTGATAGCTTGTGTCGCTTATATATTATGGCTCTCTTTCTATGAACATGTGGATTACTCGTTAACTAGCTATGTATTTCTCACTTTATGAATGTTCTAGAGCAGGTAGTCTGTTAAGCTAAATATTTGGGAAATTTTCCATCCTTCTGTTCTGTGGTTCATTGTCTGCATATAAATGTTTGTACAATTATCAGATTATTTTCTCTGAATAAAAACCAAAAAATAGAATTACTGGGCCAGAAGTTTTGAACCAATATAAAATTTGGACACTATTGCCAGGGAGGCTTTTTGGAAGGTTAGAATGGATGGATGTTCATCAGAACTGAGAATACCTGATTATTCTACCATAACTATTGGCTGTTGATTTTTTAAAAAATTTATCAAAGCTTAGAGGTGGAAAATGACTCATTTTAATTTGTATTTTTTTCCACATCCAATCATTTTATGCACTTAGGTTTTTTGGATAACAATTTTTTTTTTAAGTTTAAAATAGTTATTGCTTAGTTTGAAATTGAATCACTTCAAATCCCTTGTGAGTAAATTATGGAAAAATAAATAGAAACGAATGGGTCAGTTTTGGGATCTCCCAGCAACATCCTGATGGATATCCTAATACTCATATCTGTAAGAACATAGTGTTTCGTTCTTTTCACCACGATTTTTCTGCAAATGATTTGATTTGTGGGAGAAAGGAGGTTACATAAATCATTTAACTTCTCATTAGAACAGGTCTTTGGGGGCTGAAATTTTCCGTATTTAAAAACTAACCTCAAATTTGTCAACCACTAAATTCTTTAAGATGGTTATCTTAGACAATGAATAGGGAAAATTGTATTCCTGAGATTTTAGGGTAAAATCTTACAGTCTTTGAACTAGTTCTATATATTAATAGGTGTTTGGCCAACTACTGAGGTAGGTGGGGATGGTATAGAGTGGGAGCTTGGGGAAATAACATTTGCTTTATTCTTATCAGTATAGGAAAAGGCTCTGTCGTGGGACAACATACAGTATGTTGTCAGTTAAGCTAGTGATGTAATCTTTTGTGCTCTCCAAGCAGTAGGAACCTAGCAAGAGATTTGCTGTCTTTGTCATCAGAAAGTACAGTATGTTTATGGAGAAGAATTAGAATGGTAGGCATGCAAGGTGTGAGATAGGGGTAATTAGGTTCAAAAGATAAATGCACATACCCTTGATGATTGTACACAGTTTAAGTGACAGCTCTGAATAAATGCTCTTATTTTCGGTAGACTTCATGGGAGACTGTAGGAGGGAAGAAGAAGAATTTTGGAAAAGAAAGTTCAGAAAACAAAGAGAATAGAGAGAAGAGAAGTGAGAGAGAAGTGAGCCGTGGACATGGAAACAACAACCGGAAAGTAAGAGGTGGCAATCGTGGGAGAGAGTGTAAGTACAGACCTTTTAGCCTCAGCTTTGCTTTATGAAAATTTTCATGCATACTAAAAAGCTGTGAGAATGATTCAATGAATGCCCATAAATCCATTTCCTTAATGCAGTATTTGTTAATATAAGTAACACTTAGCTACAACTGAGTAGTTTGTTAGAAACCCAGCTAATGCAGTTTTATATTAGCACTGACCTGGGCTGTAGGTAGTTCTGTTGTGTCTTAAGACTGCCTCCTCTAATCTAGTGCATCTCCTAATTTTAAAGAAGGGTTTTTTTGTTGGCTGATAGATAAAGCTATTTATTCTTCCCTACTTATGGATATTAATGGTATTTGCAGAGTTTAAGAGGAAAGTTGTTGAATAGGAAGATTTTTCTCAATACCTTCCATTCAACTCAGGTTTTGGCATCATTCACCCAGAACAACACTACCTTCTGTGCAGGCATACCAAAGTAGCTAAATTATGGATGAATAGAATATAAATATTTAACATGTCCGCTTACAAACTTTCGCTAGTTTATTTATTCCACAGATGTTTATCGAGTGTCTACAATGTAGAAGATATTCTTAAAGGTGTACAGCAATGAAGAATACAGAAATCTTTGCCCTTCTAAGACTTTTTAAAAATATATATACTTTTATTTATGTATTTATTTGGCTGTGCTGGGTCCTAGTTGTGGCATGCCAGATCTTTAGTTGCAGGCATGTGGGATCTAGTTCCCTGACCAGGGATTGAATCTGGGGCCCCTGCATTGGGAGCACAGAATCTTAGCCACTGGACCACAGGAAAGCCCCTGCCCTTCTAAGACTTTGCAGGGAGGTAGTGTGAGATGTGGAGAAGGTGATGGCACCCCACTCTGGTACTCTTGCCTGGAAAATCCCATTGACAGAGGGGCCTGTTGGGCTGCAGTCCATGGGGTCGCTCAGAGTCGGACACGACCGGGCGACTTCACTTTATTTTTTCACTTTCATGCATTGGAGAAGGAAATGGCAACCCACTCCAGTGTTCTTGCCTGGAGAATCCCAGGGACGGGGGAGCCTGGTGGGCTGTCGTCTATGGGGTAGCACAGAGTTGGACACGACTGAAGCGACTTAGCAGCAGCAGTGTGAGATGTAATAATAAAAAAGAAGAGTAACATTTTATGTTAATATGACAGTATTTTAATGGCGTTATGTAGAAATTATGTTCTGGGGAAAAACAAAGGGAGAGAGATGGGAATTACAAATAGGGGTTTGACAAATTTAGAGAGTAGCCATGGAAAGCCTCACTAACAGCTTGCAGAGTTAAGCCCTGAAAGAGGGGAGCAAGCTGTGCCAGTATTGTTCATAAAGATTCTATATTATATAGAGTCACTAATGCCAATATAGGAACGAGGAGAAGAAAAGACTGTGTTAACAGTTAACTTCCCCAAGAACTCAGTATTCCCTTGGTATTGCAGTTGGCTAGTCTTTGCCTTTCCAGGCTTTGAACTTGACCAGTGAGCAAATTTTCTTGCATATCGTTGCATAACAAAGGTAATTTTTTGGAAGTAAACTTAACCTTATGTGATGGAAAGTCCAAACAAAAAAAAAAGTAGTATGTCATTTTGATTTCTTTTTGAATTTTCACCTACAAATTAAGCAAGTTCTGCTGTCAGTTTTTTGAGCCACTCTGGCTTGGTTTTGTTTATCATATTTTCCAAACCCTTTGGTTAAATTTTAACCTTTTTTAAAAACACCTTTTTGTTGTTGTTGTTGAGGGGCAGGAGGAGTCTTTTTGTCCTTGTCTTTAGTAGCTGTTTGCTCTTTTTCACTTTAGTTAGAGGTGAAGAGAACGGAATTGATTGCAATCAAGGGGACAAGCCTTCAGATCGAGGCAAGCGAGCTCGTGGTAGAGGTAAGAGAATGAGGAGGAAGGAGACACTTGTGATAGGGAGAAGGAGGCAGGCTGTTCATATGCTCAGTTCACTGAGGGCAGTGTACTGTGAAAGAACGGTTGATCTGAAATCTTTTGATTCATTTACTGATGCCTATAAGTGAAATGTTTGAATTATATAATTTTGAGGAACCCTATTGGTTGTTTTCAGATGAGCTGAGAAAGGCCCTTTGTGTGAATAATTTAAAATTTGAACCTCTGACCAAAAAGTTATTAAGTTCTCCTGTGTTGGACTTTAACAGATGTGTTTTACCCATATGGTAATAGTTTTAAAATCATTTGCCCATTGATTACCCCCATCCAGTGTTTTCTGTTAGTGATCATTTCTTTGCATTTATTAATTTGGGATGTCATTAAGCCACTTCAAGAACGTAGTTCCACATATTTAGAGTTGTAACTGAATTTTCTTAGGGCTCTAAAAATCAAGATACATAATGTAATAGGAATATCTTGTTTTGGTTCAGTAAAGCTACCTGAATTGACCGATATTTTGTTTGATCCATTGTTCCACTCAGTTGTGACTGTTCTCCAAATGTGCATTTTACAGTGGCAGAATTTCTTTTAATCAGAAATATTAGGGATAGAAATTAATGTAGGTATACTACATATGCTATGAATTCCCTTGGCTATTCATCCAGTTATCATTTACTAAATTTCTACTATCTGGGCCAAGAGTAAATAATTTTCAGAGATCAGAAAAGGGCAGAATTATATACTAATTTGTTGGGCACAGTGAAAAGAAGGTTGTGCTTTAAAAACAGATTTCAATTGTAATTCCCTTTTCTAGATTTTTTCTTATTTCAAGCACAGAGAAAAATGGAGAGAGTAAATGAACCCTGAGGCCCTTCATGTTTAGTCAGTAATGTTTAAGGATTTTAGCCATATATGCTCTATATATCTCTACCTTTCTTGTCTGTAGAAATATTTAAAGTAGATTTTTGTGGATATTTTATCATATATTATTGTGGTAAGCACCTCTAAAAAATGTATGTGATTTTATATGTAACCATGATGCTGTTTTCACACTTAAAAATATTATCTAATAATCTGTACACAAAGTTTCCTGATTATTTTAAAAATGACTTTGTAATTGATTTATTTTTCTTAAAAAAGTTTTTTTATTTGGCAGTATCAGGTCTTATTTGAGAGCAAGGGGGATCTTTCTTTGCAGTGTGTGGGCTTCCCTCTCTAATTGTGGTGCTCTGACTCCAGAGTGCTCAGCCTCAGTAGTTAACGTGATGCGAGTTTAGCTGCCTTATCACATGTTGCACAACCAGTGCTTCAAAAGTTGAACAAATTGGGCTCTGAAGTTTTGCCTCATGCTCCATACTCACTGACCTCTCGCCAATCGACTACCACTTCTTCAAGCACCTCGACAACTTTTTGCAGGGAAAATGCTTCCACAATCAACACAAGGCAGAAAATGATTCCCAAGAGTTCATCAAATTCTGAAACACGGATTTTTATGCTACAGTAATAAATTTATTTCTCATGGCAAAAACATGTTGACTGTAATAGTTCCTATTGTGATTAATAAAGATGTGTTTGAGCCTAGTTACAGTGATTTAAAATTCATGGTCTAAAACCACAATTACTTTTCTACCAACCTAATAGTTACTGGATTACACAATATACACAGAAGTGCTCAGGGTATGGTTTTGACATTTTATTTTAAAACAAAAAAACAGCAGAATTTTGTAGAGTGTTTACCCAGAGTCCCCAAACTTTTTAATATTTTGCTGCATTTGCATTGTCATTTTCTCTCTATGTACATACTATTTTTTTTCCTGAAACCATTGTGTGTGCATTTCAAACATAATGCCATTTTACCCCTAAATATTTCAGTGTGTAAACTCCTAAGAAAAAAGATACTGCTTATAGAACTACCTTAAAATTATAAAATCAGGAAATTACTGTTGTTACAATCTATTTGGCCTTATTCAAAACTTTCCAGTTATCCTGCTAATGTCCTTAGTAGCAAGCAAATATTCTGGTCCAGTATCCAGCCAAGATCACACACAGTTTTTATTTCCCATGTCTGTTTACTGTTCAATCTAGAACAGTTTATCTGTCTGGAATAGTCTTCCTTTGTCTTTCATGGCCTTGATGACACTTTGGAGCATCTCTTTTGTAAAAAGACCTTCATTAACAATCTGAGAAGTTTCCTTATGATTAGATTCATGTTACTGGTTTTTGGTAGGAATGCCACAGAATGATATAGCTGTCTTTCTCAGTACATCATATTAGAGGGTACACGATACAGATTTATCTCATTACTAGTGATGTTAGCTTTGATTACTTAAGGAAAGTGGTTTCTGCCAAGTTTCTCCTTTGTAAAGTTACTCCTTCCTTCCTTGTAATTAATACATATTTTTTTCAGGGGAGTGCTCTGAGACTGTAAATGACCATTTTCCCATCAGACTTTTCTTCACTGGTATTAGAATCCATTAATTTTTTCCTGAAATAATTATTGTGGCACATTTATAATCAGACTTTTTTGCTAAAGAAAAGCTAATATATGAGACATGATGATAGACTCTGTGATTTCTTCCTCTTTGAATTCCTGGGGCATTTGCTGTTGTCATTTGACTCATTTATGCTACTTTACAGTTGGGGAAGATTATTCCTATCTTTCTGTAGATGAAGCCTGAACCAGGGACAACTTGCCTGAGTCCTAAGTCTCTGAGTGAAATAATCCCCAGAGATGCCCTGTTGGGCTGAACTGGTCTCTGGGCAGGTGGCCAGCTCATCGTCAACACAGCAGCCATCTTTATCATTGAACCAGCTCTGAAAATCTGGGAACTTTTGCCAGTACAAAAAACTTTAGAACTAACTTTAAACTTTAAAATCTTTAACATCTTAAAGATCATGACCTGGAGTGTGCAGTGATAAATTCAAGTCCACACAGTTTCTGGCAGATTTGGCTGTTATCAAAGCCCTGCTTACAGTCTCCTGGGGATGAGAGAGGGATTGCTTTCTACTTATTTTTCTTTAGGTTGCACATGTTTGGTCCTGGGGGAGTATCTGTTATTTGGATTTGCCTCTTCTAGTAAAGATGATTAGGTGTCCTCTGTGTTTTGGCTTTTTTCAAGGAAAGTGAGCAACTTTTTTACTCTGGTTCTCAGTGTAATACATAATATTAAACAATTAAAAATTTGAGCAGTTATTCAACATAGATGTAGTATAGAGTCCCTAGAGAGACCTATATGAGTAAAGTTTTAGCATTTATCATAACGTTGATTTATTCTTTATGATTATCTACTTTAATCTTGTTTTTCTCTATTTTATGAACCCAGGTCTGTCTTCTGAGCTGTTAGATGAAAACAGGTATTTGTACCAGGTCACGATAAAGGGAAATGTATACATATCAAAAACAATATTGCTAGTAGCATTACTAGCCAGGTGTAAAGGAGAGAACAGTTTTGTTAGCTTGTTAAAATGTACGTGAATATGGATTTTATTTGTATTTTTTAAACGTGTTTCTATTTAATTTGGCTGCACTAGGTCTTCGCAGCATGTGGGACCTTACATCTTCATTGTGGCATGCGGGTTCTTTTAGTTGCAGCATGCAAATCTTTAGCTGCAGCACATGGGCTCTAGTTCCCTGACCAGGGATGGAACCCAGGCCCCTGAATTGCAAGTATGGTGTCTTAGCCTCTGAACCACTGGGGAAGTCCTGGATTTGATTTTTGAAAATCTGCTGAAGATATTTGGGTTGTACCTGTTTTGTAGTTGGGTACGGCTGCTGCTGTCTGGGGACATGGAGATATGTAGTTGGTATTGACTTTTTCCAGGGAACTTGCAGGATTTCTTGAGTTTTGGTCCTTAGATTATGTTTTTCTTTTATAAATTTCTTTCTTTTCTTTCATGTACATATTGCTTTCTGGCTCAAAGATTAGATATTATTTAATTATGTCTTAGCAGAATCATTTTTTAAAAATTTACCACTATTAATATTTAACCACTTGTTGGTACCTTTTGTCACACAGTATGCCATTGAATGGGTGCACTTATCAAGAGCAGTTGTATTGTTTAGATTTCTTCACTGGTAACAGTGTTTATTGTAGCCTAAAATGTTTTACATACTCTACAACTCACCCATTTAAATTACATATTTCAGTGGGTTTTAGTATATTTATAGAATTATGCTAGAGGCAGGTTTTATTTTCTTGGGCTCCGAAGTCACTGTGGACAGTGACTCCAGCCATGAAATAAAAAGACGCTCCTTGGAAGAAAAGCTATACAAATCTAGACAGTGTATTAAAAAGCAGAGACATCACTTTGCTGACAAAGGTCAACTATAGTGAAAGCTGTGGTTTTTCCACATTTCTGTACGGATGTGAGAGTTGGAGCAAAAGAAGGCTGAGCGCCAAAGAACTGATGGTTTCAAATTGTGCTGGAGAACACTCTTGAGAGTCCCTTGGACAGCAAGGAAACCAAATCAGTCAATCCTAAAGGAAATCACCCTGATTATTCATTGGAATGACTGATGATGAAGCTCCAGTACTTTGGCCACCTGATGCAAAGAGGCTGCTCATTGGAAAAGACCCTGATGTTGGGAAAGATTGAGGGCAGGAGGAGCAGGGGTGACAGAGAATGGAATGATTGGATTGCTTCAGCAACTCAACAGACATGAGTCTGTGCAAACTCCTGGAGATAGTGAAGGACAGGAAGGAAGCCTGGCATGCTGCAGTTCACGGGGTCGCAAAGAGTTGGACAGGACTTAGTGACTGAACAACAACAACAATACAATTATGCAGCCATCACCATAATCAAAACTATTGATTCCCAATTCCTTCCTCTTCCTCACCACTCCAATCCCAGCAATAAACAACTGGTAATCTGCTTTCTGTGTTTATAGATTTGTCTGTTCTGGACATACAATGTAAATGGAATCTCGTAATATGTGCCCTTTCTGACTGGCTTCTTTGACCTAATGTAATGTTTTAAAGATTCATTGATGTTCTACTTCATATCAGCACAATTTTGTAGCATGTATAAGTACTTCATTTCTTTTTATAGCCAAATAATATTCCATTTTATTATATACTAAGATTTGCCTTTTTTTTTTTTTAAAGCTTATATGGTGACTCTCCTCTTCCCATCTTATCGTCCTTAACTTTAAGGATAAATTATCTTATTCCTAAATTTTGGGTTGTAATCTTGCCCAAACTTGTACATTGAAAGCTTTCTTTTTTTTAACTCCAGTTTCTGACCTTCTTTTAGACTGTGGTATGCTGTGTAAAGTCTTACCTTTGCCTTTTGATGATATTAAAATAGACATTCTAATAATAGGCATTATTAGAATTCTACTTTTTAGGACATTTCCCTCTGTTTCCCTGACTCTTGTAGATTTTTGTCAAGACCATATTTTTTAATAGTTTACCTTGGACTACTGGATAAGTTAACTGTACATGATTAAATATACATTTAATTGTATTAGTATGGTGAATATATCCCTTGACAACAACTTTTCTCTGAATTTGAGTACTCTTAAGTACTAAATGAGAAGGCAGTGGCAGCCTACTCCAGTACTCTTGCCTGGAAAATCCCATGGACGGAGGAACCTGGAGGGCTGCAGTCCATGGGGTCGCTGAGGGTCGGACACGACTGATCGACTTCACTTTCACTTTTCACTTTCACGCAGCATTGGAGAAGGAAATGGCAACCCACTCCAGTGTTCTTACCCGGAGAATCCCAGGGACGGGGGAGCCTGGTGGGCTGCCGTCTATGGGGTCGCACAGAGTCGGACACGCCCCCATCACAGAGGGGCACTGCTGCTTCTGCTAAGTCACTTCAGTCGTGTCCGACTCTATTTGACCCCATAGATGGCAGCCCACCAGGCTCCCCCGTCCCTGGGATTCTCCAGGCAAGAACACTGGATTGGGTTGCCATTTCCTTCTCCAATGCGTGAAAGTGAAAAGTTAAAGTGAAGTCGATCAGTCGTGTCCGACCTTCAGCGACCCCATGGACTGCAGCCCTCCAGGCTCCTCCGTCCATGGGATTTTCCAGGCAAGAGAACTGGAGTGGGTTACCATTGCCTTCTCCAAAGTGACTTAGCAGTAAGTACTAAATGGAATCATGAAATATTTGTCCTTTTGTGACTGGCCTGTTTTCACATAGCAAAATATCCACAAGTTTCAGTCATATTGTAGCATTTATCAAGATTTCTTTCCTTTTTTGAAAAAGAATTACTTATTTTGGCTAGGCTAGATCTTTGTTGCTGTGAGGGCTTTCTCTAGTTGGGGCAAGCTGGGGGTACTCTGTAGTTGTGGTGCATGGGCTTCTGGGTTCTAAGTTGTAGGCTTCAGTAGTTGCAGCTCCCGGCTCTAGAGCACAGGCTCAATAGTTGTGGTGCACGAACTTAGTTGCTCCACAGTATGTGGGATTTCCCTGGACCAGGGATGGAACCTGTGTTTCCTGCAATGTGAACATGGGTGTACAGATCTCTCTTCAACACTCTGCTTTCAATTCTCTTGGAGAGATATACACACACACACACACACACACACACACACACAGATATACACACACACACACACAGATACACACACACACACACACACACACACACACACCCCCCCAGAAGCAGAATTACAGAATCATACACTTTTTTTTTCCCTTAAATTTTTTTTTATTCTACATTGGACCACAGTTGATTTGGGCTTTCCTGGTGGCTCAGTGGTAAAGAACCTGCCTGCAGGGGAAACAGGTTCCATCCCTGGGTCAGGATAATGCCCTGCAGAAGAAAATGGTAACTCACTCCAGTCTTCTTGCCTGGAAAATCCCATGGACAGAGAAGCCTGGTGATCTATAGTCCATGAGGTCACAAAGAGTCTGATACCACTTAGCAACTAAACAACAACAGTTGATTTACAATGCTGTGTTATTTCAGGCATACAGCAGAGTGATTCAGTTATACATATATCTATTCTTTTTCCAATTTTCCTCCCGTTTAGGTTATTACAGAATATTGAGGAGAGTTCCCTATGCTATAAGGATCATATAATTCTATTTTTAATTTTGAGGGGAGTTGCCAAACGTACTGTTTTCCACAGTGGCTACACTATTGTACATTCCCATCAAACATTATACAGAGGCTTCAATTTCTCTGTGTTCTTGCCAACACTTGCTATTTTCTGTCTCCTCCACACCCCCACCTCAGCCATTGTAATTGGTGCTGCGTTTACATAATGATTAGTGATGGTGACAATATTTTCATGTGCTTATTGACCATTTTTATATC
>NW_011494713.1:4338830-4362571 GCF_000754665.1 Bison bison bison
TCCCCACCCACCATGCCTTTTTTTTTTTTTTTTTAAGAATTTTGTTTATTTTTGACTGTTCTGGATCTTCGTTGCTGAGAGTGCTTTTCTCTGGTTGGGGCTACACCTCTGGTTGCCATGCATGGGCTTCTCATTGCGATGGCTTCTCTTGTTGCAGAGCACAGGCTCTAGGGCATGTAAGCTTGAGTAGTTGCGGCCCTTGGGCTCAAAAGTTGTGGCACACAGGCTTAGTTGCTCCATGACATGCGGGATCCTCCCAGATCAGGTATCAAATGTTTGTCTCCTGCATTGGCAGGCAGATTCTTTACCACTGAACCACCAGGGAAGAGCCCCCTTATGCATTTTTTAATCTGGTTATTTGTTAGTAGTAGAATTTTGTTATGTATTCGCGATGTTACTTCCTTATCAAATGTATAATATGCAGATATTCTTTGGGTTGCCTGTTTACTCTGTTCATGTCTTTTGATTCACCTGTTTAAAATCGAATTTTTTCCTCTCGCCTTTGATTCTGGGGGTCATATCTAAGAAATTATTACAAAATTCACTGTAATAAGCTTTTGCTGTATATTTTCTTCTAAGGGTTGTATAGTTTTAACTCTTGGGTTTAGTTCATTAATACACAATTTAGGATTCAATTAAGAAAAACCAAAGAGTCACTGAATAAAACTATTTCTTTTGCTTGCTTGCTGTCTTGTTTGCTGCCCTCTTGGTCATTTATCAAAAATCTTACTATTAAAAATGGTATTTAATATACCTTCAGCTTCCTTAGTAGATCCTCTTTTTGTTTTTCCTTTCATTTTATAGTAGAGGCTTATGATGCCATGGTGTTTACACTAGATGTGTTTAAAAAGATCCAGAATTTTTAAAAGTATAACCTGCCTATGTTAAGCTGAAGTATATGACAAATGTTGTACAAGCAGAATTAAATTCTTTTCTCTCCTTTGAGCTCAATAGGCATTTGTGTCATCAGGGACCTGCAGATTGCGTGTACTGGTTGGGAATGTTGGTGCTGTTAGGAGCAACGTCAGTAATGTTTGGGCAAGTGTGTAAGGGATGAAGTTAATAGAGTTATAGTTGTGTGGAACGTAAATATTATTTTTATACTTTTTTGTTTTTAAAGGATTTGGGCGTGGCAGAGGGAGAGGGGCAGGAAGATTCTCAACCCAAGGCATGGGGTAAGTCTTAGCTATCCTGTTTTTGAATTTGCTACCTTCTCTTTTTGTTATCTCTAAGGCTTTCCTTCCTCTATCCTGTACCTGATTAACCGTCCTGGTGAGTCAGATGTTTTCTATATTTAAAAAGAGAAAATACTAAAAAAATGAAATAGAACAAATGAGATTATATTGCAGTAAGCCTTAGAGTGATTTTTTAGTCCTGGGTTTATTGACATTTTGGATTGGATAATAGTTTATTGAGGTGGTGGGGTTCCCTTTACATTGTAGGATGTTTAGCAACGTCCCTGGCCTCTCCCTACTAGATCCCAGTAGCACCCCTCCTCAAGTTGTGACAGTCAAAAATTTCTCCAGACATCGCCAAATGTTCCCTGGGAGGGAGGTGCACAACCACCCCAGTTGAAAACCATTGCTTAAGAATTATGTTGGTAAATCCAGCAGTTGTCTTTGAATGGTAAGTAAATGCAATGTTTTTTTTTTTTTTTTAATGAAGAACAATCATTTTTATCTTGAATTGTAATACTGAAAGATGAATATATTATTTTTAAATAGATGGTATAGTCAGTTATTTATTCATTGTTTCTGATTATTCTTTCACTTTTTCCTGTTATCTAAAGCATTAGCTGCCACCCCCCATTATAAAAAGTATTTAAGCATCTTATAGACGCCATAGGTAGATGATAGTCAAGAAACGAAAAGTCCTTTGTTTGTCCATAGCTTCCCGGCAGTACTGTTTGGGTCACTGCCTAGAGATGGTGACTCTTGCCATCTCTTTTCTGCCTGAGCTCCCTGTGGACAAAAGAAGGATGAAAACGCAGGAAGCAAATTGGCTGGAACATTTGGACATATATGCCCAGCCTCGTAGCTTTGAAGGATTTTGTAGATTTTGTCCTCCACTTCAGAAAAAGTGCTGTTGTGATTCTTTTTGTCAGTGACACCCCAATAATGCTAAAATATTTTTTTTATAAGTTGTGAAAATTTTGGCGATGTTATTTAATTTGATTGTAGTTAGGCATCTCATGCAGGAGACCGTGGTTCAATTCCTGGCTTGGAAAGATCCCCTAGAGAAGGGATAGGCTACCCACTCCAGTTTTCTTGGGCTTCCTTGGTGGCTCAGATGGTAAAGAATCTGCAGTGTGGGAGACCTGGGTTCGATCCCTGGGTTGGGAAGATTCCCTGGAGGAGTGCGTGGCAACCCACTGCAGTGTGCTTGCCTGGAGAATCCCCATGGACAGAGGAGCCTGGCAGGCTACAGTCCATGAAGTTGCGTAGAGTTGGACATGAGCAACTAAACACAGCACAGGCATCTGAATCATGGGTATTTAGGGTTTTTATTTAAAAAGAAGCACTGAGCAAAATGTTTTCTTTTTATTTGTATCCATCTAAACAAAATGAGTCATTTATTGTAAAAGGTTCAAAGCCAATTTGGATTCTGACTTGGGAAGAAAAGACCTGTTGCCTATTTAGGTCTAGGCTTAGTTGGCATGGGGTGGGTGGGTTTTTTGTTAGAGCCTTTACCCTGCCTAGAACTATTATAGGTCTCCACGCCTGCTTTAGGATGCAGAGGACAACAATTTAGGCGAGTAGAAGCATCATACAAGAGTGTATGGAAGTCCCTAGTCAGCCTCTGCTTTTTAAAGCTCTAGATTCCAATGGCCAGAAGAATTGGCTTATGGTTAAATAGGAGAAGGAAGATGAAGTCTCTTACAGTGGTCAGGGAAGATGATATACAGTTAATTTTGTGATTATTTCATTTGCCTTTATTTTTTATTTCAAACCCAAGGACATTTAATCCTGCGGACTATTCAGATTCTCCATCTATAGATGGGTGTGGGACAAAACCAGTAGTTTGGGAAGCTGCTCAGAATGGTGCAGATGAGGGAACTGGTAAGTGTCTGTCCTCACCAGAGATGTATTTTAATTATTTGAGCTCTTAATAACCAAAGATGACATCCAAGTGTGCTGGTGGAGAAAAATGAAAAACAGGCAGCTATTCTTCCTCTGAGGCTACTCTTAGCTGGTCCTTAGCTCCAAAGTTTCTCATTTACAAAGCTTCTTGATGATAAGGTATGTGGTTTTTTTCCTCTTTTGCACTCTGAAGAAGATGCTGTAACAAACCTGTGTAAGGCAGTACAAACCCACACTCAGATCTTGGTGTCAGAGATACAGAGAATAATTTCTTAGTGGCAGACTTCAAACAAAGTATTCACTCTTCATAGTGGTGAACACAAGTATGGCCAGATTAAGAGGTTGATGGTGGTAGGTGAGTTCAGGGTAATAGTTGTTTTTGCAGGTTTTTTTGTATCCTAAAACTTTAGGGTTATTTGTTTACTGAAGTTCATAGATAAATACTTGTTAATTGGCTTATTTATTTAATAGAACTCTTTTGAATATTCCCGATAATATATGTTGATAATATATATTAATTGCTGTGATTATATTTGTAAAAACATACTTTGATACTTCATGAATTATAATCCCATATATAAAATCATAGCTCAGTAATTACCTAAAAAAGACAGTGGCACCATCACAGGAGCACGGAAAACTAGGAATCAAATATACCATGGAGAGGACCAACAAAAGTTATAAAAATGGAGTGAAAGGTTGTTGAGCTGTGAAATATGCTGGGATTCTTGGCCTGCGGAGGAGAGGAATTCAATCTGGGGCCAATGACGAGGCTTGATTGCTCAGAGCTTTTGTGTAATAAAGTTTTATTAAAGTATAAAAGAGATACAGAAAGCTTCTGACATAGACATCAGAAGGGGGCAGAAAGAGTGCCCCCCTGCTAAGTCTTTAGCCAGGTGTTTTATGTCTGTTAGAAAGTTACTAATCAGATAATAGAGACACCTCAAGGCTGATGGAGTTCCACCAGCCCCTCTCCTACAACATGCATTTTTGAGATAGGATGGCACGAGGTGTGTCATCCCCCAGCCATAAAACAATTGATATGAATACTGGTTTGTTGATCTGTATCAGCCAAAACTTAGTCTTAGGTGGAACCATTTTGAAGAAAGGCAAATTCCAGAGCAAATACATAGTTTCATTAACATAGCTTAAGAAAAACATTTCCATAAAAAATTGCATTGGTTAGCACGTTTGAGAAAAGTTAAGTTCAGGTGGAACCAGGTGTCGTCATGGCAACACAGAATTTTAAGAGAAAAAAAAGTCTTAGACTTGTTTGTTGCCTCCTGTCGCTTAAGGGAGAGAAAAACGTCTGACACTTGCAGTCTATTTCCTCTTTTTGGAGACCCCCTGGCCTTCCTGCCTGTTACCCTCTCAGTAGTTTGAAAATACTAGTAAAATTGATAAGTTTATCATGAGACTGATCAAGGAAAGCAGAAGAAACATAATTGGTTGTAGGAATGAGAAAAGGAATATTGATATTATTATAATCTATTATAATTAATATCATAGCTATTAAAATTGTCAAGATATTTTGTTGATAAATTTCTTTCCAACATTTGAAATTATAGATTAATCATATTCTTCAGCACAAATGTAAAAATTTTAAATCACAATATTGGAAAACAATTCAGTAAACTAGAAAAAGGATATATCATGGCCATGTTAAGTTTAAACTTGATATTTTAACATTTAAAAAATTAAACTACTCCTAGATACATACCGGAAAGAATGGAAGATACAGGTTCACATAAAAGCCACATATTCTTCAATGGATGAATGAGAAAGAAAAATTATCCAGATTAGTCAGATAGAAGCAGAAGTAGATCAGTAGTTGCTGATGGCTGGGAATGTTGGGAGAAATGGGGGTGGCTGCGAATGGGTTCTAGAGTTTTTTTGGAGTGATGAAAGTATTCTGGAATAGGTAGTTGTGATTGTTGTACACCTTGTGAGTAGACTGAAAACTAATCAGTCCTGTGCCTTAAAAGGGTGGATTCAAAAGTCACAGCAAACTTCACAATAATTAGTGAAGTATAGAATATCCTTTTGTAACAAGATAAAGGACCTTAACTTTTAAAAAAATATTTATTTTTAATTGAAGGATAATTGTTTTATAGTATTGTGTTGGTTTCTGCCAAACATCAACATGAATCAGCCATCAGTATGCATATATTCCCTCCCTTCAACCTCTCTCCCCATCCCAGCCCTTTAGGTTGTTACAGGGTCCCAATTTGAGTTCCCTGAGTCATTGAGCAAATTCAAGGGGCTTACTTTTTTTTTCCTTTTAAATAAAGGCAAAAGATTTAGTCAAAACTGAAGAGAAACAGGAGGATTGCCCTCATTATTTCTGAACCATTGAAATAAAGAATGAAAAAGAAAAGGATTGGAAAGGAAGGGAAAAACCTGTCATCTCTGGCACTGATACAAATAATCTATAGATAAATTAATGAAATTAGTTAGAAAGCTTTAAATGATGTAGCTAGTTCACTTAACAGGTAATATTTCTATAATCAACAGAGAAAATGGTGGGGGGGAAGTAGCTTCAAAAAACGTCAAATGCCTGTGAAGTCTAATGATATGCAAAATAAGACTTCTATCTATGCAAATGCAAAATATAAAATCTTACAGTAAAATGTAAAAATTGAGTGTCTGAAGAAACATTAATGAGCAGAAGAACTACCATTTATAGTAATACAAAAGCATGAAACTCCTTGGTCTAAATCTGACAAAGTATGTGTAAGATTTGTATGTCAAAAATTATGCAACATGAAGATAAATATCAAAGATGATCCATAAAGGAGGTGAGATAACTCAGAGGTGTTTTTGAGTTGGAAGACTCATAAATGTTATTGATATGTTACTGATACATCATTGATATTGTTATTGATACGGCATTTCTCCCCATATTGATACATAGGTTTGAACATACACGTTTGTTCAAAATCGTAGTAGGATTTTTTTGTGTCAGTTGATTCTAAACTTGATTCTGAAATTTTTATAGTAAAGTATAGGTGTGAACATAGTCCAAACAGTTTTGAAAACTAACAGCATTCAAAGACTCACACTCCATGATTTCAAGAAATTACCCTAAAGTTACAGTAATCAAGACTGTGGAATTGGAAAAAGCATAGAGATAGATCAATTACATAATAGCAAATCTAGAAATAAACCCACAGATACAATTGGTTTTGGACAGATGTTCCAAGACAATTCAATACAGCATACATTATACTGTATATTAAAAAAATAATCAAAAGTGGATAATAGCTATAGATGTGAAAGCTGAAACCACAACTTCAAAAGAAAATACTGGGGCAAATCTTAGCCACCTTGGATTAAGGAAAAATTTCTTATATAGGACATAATAAGCATGAGTCTAAAAGAAAAACATGGTTATTCAGAAGAAAGCAGAATGGAAGACCAAGGCATAGTTTAGGAGGAAATATTTATTTAAAACCTCTACTTGAAAAGGGACTTGTATTACAGAATGTATAAAGAATTCTCAGAAGTCATTAAGAAGAAAACAAGTAACCCAATGAAAATAGCAATTAAAACAACAGCAGATGAAAAAGTTGTGAAAATGGATGGTGATGATGGCTATACCACATTGTGATTACTCAATAGCAGTGAATTGTACACTTGGGAAAGGTTTGTTGTTCAGTTGCTCAGTTGTGTTCGACTTTTTGTGACCCCATGGATTATAGCACACCAGGCTTCCCTGTCCTTCAGGGTTAGTTAGCATGGTAACCCTAAAAAAGATTAGCATTAGGTAAATAGTAAATACTATTTATCACATGCACACTATTTTACCACAGTAAAAAACTGACATAGAATAGTATACACATTTTGTATCTATGGCAGTTTGTTTTGCTATTAAATTTTACTGGAATTATTTGAGGTGTAATCATCGGGAAAACTGAAGCGAGGATAACGTCTTATGAATCTGTAATTATTTCAAAATAATAAAAAAATGAGCAAAAGATTGGAACAGATGCTTCATAAAGGAAGACACATGGATTGCAATAAGCAAACAAAAATGTGCTCATCATCATTGGGGATGTCATTGGGGAAATACAAATTTACAGTGAGTGTGCATGCTAAGTAGGCTACCTCCATTCATCCACTAAAATAGCTTTGAAACTGACAGTTCCAAGTGTTAGTGAAGGTGACGGTGTAATTCGAACTTATTCCTGGTGTGAAAGCATGCATAGAGATGCTATACAGTCTTAAAATCTCAACCCTGGGTTTTTACTGAAAAGAAATGAAAACACGTCCATACTAAGACCTGCCTGTGATGTTTATAGTGGCTTTACTTAGAACCTCCACTGAGTTTTAAATTGGATGTTTGAAACAATATTGAATTAATCCATTAACTGCTACTTTTCTGTTTTCTTATTCCTCCTCCTCTTCTTCCTTTTCCTTTTGTCTTTATTTCTTCCCTCTCATCCCTCTGGTTTTCATTTAGAGTAGCAGATTCCTTCCTGGAAAACATTTAGATAAGCAAAATATGTTTGATGCAAAATACAATGAAAGATGTTATCATCTGATGGGATTCTGGCTGTTTCGCTAGAAGCCTCACAGACTGGTATTGTCTTGTTGATAACACAATGTTCTGAGTCTAGCCCATAGCTTCATAGAATCAGAAGCCTGACTTGACAGGATGATAATCAAATCCATCCGTAGGGTCAGACTCGAGATTGACCAAAAAAGAAAGACTGAAGGATAGTCAAAATGCAAATTTATAAATATACTAAAAACATACCATTTAAACAGATTGTAATGTTTTCTTTGACAAGTGGGAAGGGAACTTGGTGAACATGGGAATGAGAACAAGCATAATTGATGCAAATTGAATATTTGAGATCTGTCTGGCTGGTAAGATTCATAGTTGGGCCACAGCAGTCTGTCGTAGCATGGCTAACAGAAGTTTCTTTTTCTCTGGACACACAGCATATACTTAGCTGTGAGGCTGTCCCCTCATTGTTTAATTTACTTACTAATTTCTCTTCTGATGAATTCCTTCTGTCATCTGATGATAGTTAAAAACTTACATTTTACATTGATCCACAGAACTGGCATCAGATGCTCAAAATGTAGCTCAGAATCTATCAAACAAAAATTCTTTTGGAATCAAAGGTATGGATTTTTTAAAAAATTCCTTAGTTAATATTTTTATACAATTCTTTTCAATAATTTCCATTTTTATCAAGGCTAGCTAATAAAAATTCATCAGGTAAGTGTTTGTAAACTATTTCTACAATTTCTTGATAAAATAATCAGCTTTTGATAATGAAAGTGTTTTTCACACTGGCCTTTAGGGCAGTGCGGAGTTTGGATCATTGTTGCTCCTTTTCCTTTAAGTCTGCCTTATATGTGTTTTTGGTAGAGGACTAACATCAAGTTAAACTGAACACAAAGCATACATTTCAGATTATTGTCTTAAGCTGAAAATAAATGAATGTCATTGAATTTTTCTCATAGTTTGAGGTGAAGCTTTATAGGTCTACAATGCGGAATAAGGTCTTCCTGTAAAAATTTTAATATTCCATAGTAAGATTAGGACCTGATTCTATGGTCTTCTCTATCTAATGTCATGTAGTTTTTACAGTCTGTGTATTTAGGGTGGATCACTGCAACAGTTTCGCCCTGGCTGCTGATATGGGCATTCCTCTCTGTTGCCGGACATAACACCTTACCATGTAGGATGTCTGCCTACAACTTCATTCATTGTCTTCTGCCTGCTTTTGAATATACTCAGCTTCTCATCCTCTTCTGGATGGCTTAGTTTGTGTTTTAATTATTTTCATAATACTTCTAAAGTGGTAGGCCAGTCTCTTTACATATCATATATAAGAATGTGTGTTTTAAATTATTAATTACTGAATTGTACACTTAAAACATCTTGCCACAACTTATATTGTTTTTTTGGGGAAAAAAGACATATTCTGAACTTAAGGTTAATTTTAATATATTTTAGTTCTTTGTAATTTCTCATCACTGTTTCTCTCTTCTGGAATATCCTTTCATTATATATCTGGCTATTCAGCCTTCAGGATTTTTGCTGTGATTCATCTTCCCCATAAACTTTCCGTTAGCGTTCTAGCTTTCCTTAACTTCTGTGTCCTGCAAATTTCCAGTGTATTAATCAGATTCATGTAAATTATCATTCACATCACTCACTAAATTTTTAATGGTCTTTTCAGTGAGATATTCGATATCTAGCATCAATGCTTTATGTGTAGGCTTTTAACCCAGTATTATTTGGTTGATGACTGATGATGAAGGCGATCCTAAGAACAATTCCATCATACATTGTTTCCTGTTATAAAATCTTAGTTGCTTTGAAGGTGAAAGTTTTAGGAATGATTTTTGAGGCAAAGTGTTCCTAAATCTGCTTAGATTGAGCCTCAGTTTTTTGTAGAGTTTGCAGTCTTTGGAGTGTTGTCTCCTGTGATGAATGTGACAGCATGAATTTGGGGTAGGTGGGATGGAGGTGGTACCGAGAACACTATGTACTGACCTGCTTCAAAACTAGCCCACTTTATGAACTTTTTTAAAAATATAAATTTATTTATTTTAATTGGAGGCTAATTACTTTACAATATTGTATTGGTTTTGCCATACATTGATATGAATCTGCCACGGGTGAACATGTGTTCCCCATCCTGAACCCCCTTCCCACCTCCCTCCCCATACCATCCCTCTAGGTCATCCCAGTGAACTTTTAAAATATACATGTACTGAGACAAAAGTCTGGCAGGAAATACATTAGAAGGTTGGAGATTTATGTGTTAGTACTTAAGAAAGGCACTAGTTAGTACTTAAGAAACCATGATGATAGTGAAGTGTAGGTGGATGGCTTGCCTTGGATCCCTTTAACTTCATGTAAAGCATGCTCTAGAGATCTAAGTTCTGGTACTGATTTCCACTTAGGACTAATTGTACCTTGTGTTTTTTAGCTTAAGCTATTATATCTTTCTGCTTTTGTTTATAAAATATTTTAATTCAAAGAGATGTTTTGGGGACACAGAAGTTGATACTTGCTTTGTGACATTTCTGGAGAAATTATGGAAACCATTTAAAGATAAGTTAGCCAAAGCAGTAGATCAGATTATCATTTCAAATATTAAAACATTCCTCTATCAAGTTTTACTATTATTACAAGGGTGCATGCAATAGAGAGGGACAGAAGAGTAGGGAGTGCTTTCCTGTAATGCACGTGCCCCATGATCCACAGTGTTGGTGAGATGTGTGTGGATTTCTGTCACACCAGGGAATGTGTTCACGTTTGAAACATCTCCCTTTTTATAGACACAAAATAGCATTTTGGGGGTAATATTTTATAAGAAGTCATGTTTCATAAATCCATAGATTCTACTTTTGTTTGCAATAATCAGTCTTAAATTAGGGACATCTGTTGAAAGCCTTCCACAGAGAAGCCCTCTTAGGTTTACAGCATCAGTTTAGTTAATAGGTTACTGACATGATAAGGTAGTTAGATCTGTTCATCTGCCTTTTTTCCAGAGGTGTGCCCTTCCTCTTCCCACACACAAACCTCATTGCAGGTCAGATGCTCAATTATTTCCTCCTATTGAAGGAACTGAAACATTCACACTCCTGCTTCCTGATGGTGGTTACAGTCAGTTTCTTGGTGTGTTTCCTTTTAAAACTGTTTTATCTGGGTATGTGTTTGTACATATGTTTTAAAACAATGGGAATGGACACAGGATCACTAAGCACTAATATCAGCATATCTGAATTCATATACTTTTCTTCTTCAAAGTACTTAATTGTTTTCTATATAGATGATTATTTTGTAAGAACTGTGTGAACACATTTTCTGTTCCTACTTATCAGGGGTATAGCAACAGACTTTATGTGAACAGGACTAATGCTCAGCTTTGCTGGAGACCTGTTAGGAAATGATACAGTGGAGCTAATATAAAAAACACTTCTCTAAATCTGATAATCTGCCTGAAATGAGGGTCCAAAGCAGAGCTGCCTTATATTGAATTGTGTTCTTTTTTAAATAATGTATCATAAGGATCTCCTTGTTAAATATATTTATTTTGCTGTGCCATAGTTTCTTAAGGCAGTGGATATTAACCAAAAGCAATTTGAGACATGGCTTGTGTGTGTGTGTTTAGTACTTAGCCAAGCTGCATTTGAAAACATGACTGATTTTCTTGAGATAGGTTAAGAGCCTCATATTTCTTGGATTATAAACTATATTGCTAATGAGATACATGATATATCTTGTGCTGTACACAATGGAGAATCATTTGGAATCAGACCTTATTTGACTTTATGGTGTAAACTGTGATTGTCAACAGGGGCCTGGAAGAATTCTGTGGAAGAGTGGACAGCGGAAGACTGGACTGAAGACGTAAGTGTTTAGCATCAGATGTGACTATCTTTCTTTTGGATTCTGGTGGGAACACATGTACTTTTGAGGAAAGCTCGAGATATCTCAATTTTTTTTTTTAAGCAGATGATTTTCAGAAAGATGTTGGTGTTTCCAGATTTTTGAGAAACTTGGTTTTAAAGCATCTGTTTAAAGATGACCAGGCATTAAATAGGAGTGATGTCATTTTTTCACTATCTTTGTTTTATTTGGCCCAATAACCAGCTGATGCTTTTACCCTGGCCTGTGAATGATTATTTACTCTTTATAACCTTTTTATTGAAGGAGAGAGTCTATGTTTTAGGTCTACAGTTGAAATTAACCTCAATAAATCATTCTGGTTCTAGGGCCAAGCAATTCCCCTTTCAACTAGACTGGATCTTTTTGTATTCATTTATTCCACAGACATTTTCGAGTATACTGTACTAGCTTCTTGGTATTAGTAGTATTGATCTTTAAGTTCTGTGTTCAGCATAAGATACTCTTAACTATTTTTCTGTTTCACTCTTAAGGTCCAGAACAGAAGTATGTACATGTTAGAGTTACAGCTGACACTGGGTGGGAGAGAATAAAAGGTTTACAAGTACTGACCTTCAAAATTGCATAATATGACCCAGAGTTTTGGATTTTATTTTTCTTTTTGAGATTATCCTCCCTCCCCCCATTTGTACTTACATTTTTTTAAAAAAAGAAACAAAACTGCACTTGAGCTTTCTTTTATCACTATTTTATCTGACTTATTAGGGGAGTAAGCTGGATAGGGTTTAAGAAAGGAGAAGGATATACTGCTTTGGAACTTCAGAGACTTAGGGTTTTTTATTTACTTATCCCACATACTAACCATAAGACCTTGGGGTATGATGTCATCAGGTTTTCTGTTACCTGTAATCTGAGGAGAGTGGACGAGATGGGTGGATAATAGAGTCAGTGGAGGGATGGTACCAGTGATAAGAGGAAGTCAGAGTGAGGAACCTGTGGGTACCATACCTTATTTCAAATAGATCTGTCCTAGTTTTACATGCTTTGTGTTACTAGAATTTTTGCTAAGAGTTTGTTGGGAGGAAAAAAAGACTTCCAGAGCTAAAAGCTTTGTCTGGGGCAGCAGGCAGGATAGAAAGCCAACCAGCTATCAGAGGGTGGATGACTTGTATTCATATTCTAGCTGGGTTGACCTATTGACCTTAGATGAGGCATCTTACTTACCTTTCTGAGCCTCCTATTTTTCATCCCTGAAATGATTATCATAATAACCATCCTGCCTAACTGATGGGGTTTTTCTGTGCTTCAGGTGAGGTCGTAAGATGTAAGTCGTCTAATAAGCAGTTCAAATGCACTCACATATAGGTAGTAATACTCTGCTGTGTAGGCTGTATTGTATCACAATAGAATTACTGAAAAGAATTACAGTAGGGAATTTAGACATCTTTTTAAAAATTTTTCCCCCAAACTTTAAACTTTTTATTTTCTATTGGGGTATATAGCCAATTAACAGTATTGTGGTGGTTTCAGGTGAACAGTGAAGAGACTCAGCCATACATATACATATATCCATTCTCTCCCAAACCCCCTTCCCATCCAGGCTAGGATGTATCACTGAGTAGAGTTCCATGTGCTATAAAATAGTGGACATCTTCTTTTCCAGAAAATACCAAAATTACTTAAAAGTTTCTGACATTTACAAAGTAATAGTGATTGAATGGTGAGTAATCTAAAACGCAGACCCCGAGTTCCTTCTAGAGCTTAGGAGGAGAAAACAGTGCAAATTTTCTGTTCTCTAGCGGATTAGATAGGATTTCAGTGATAAATGTATAATAGTTCTTATTTACCTTGAACTTAATATTGTATATTTTAAGGCTTTAGATCATCTGTTACTACTTTTAATGAATTACTCCTTAATTGCTTCTCTCTGTCTTAATTTAGTTCATAAGATTCTTTGAGGCAAAAATAGATTCCTTGGAATTCTTAAGATACTATCTTGAAAGAGAGTGCAGTGCATAGTATAAGCCTTTCTTGTTGAAACAGTATAATGAATTCAGCACTTTTTGTTTTTATGGAAAGTGAACACCTAACTGTTTACTCTGCCCCTACCTTAATATTAATGTCTGAGGAAGTCTGATTTTAAGTCTGAGACACTTAGCATTGTTAAGAATAGCATTTTCATTAGTTTTCAACATTGTCATTACATCAACAGTATTAACCTTTACAAGACCGTGCCCCATTTTGAAAATATAAGTCTGCCTTTCAGCAGTGTCAGTTGAGGTTTCAAGAAATTGTATTCTGTGTGCCTTAAAACAACATGCATGAATCTCAAAATGATTATGTTCAGTGGAAAAAAAAATCACAAAAAAGATTGTATGTTTAAAAATTCCACTTAAAATTCCTGAAAATACAGCTTAAGCTATAATGACAGAAAACACACCCTGGTTGCCTGGGGACAAAAGTGAGTACTCAAAGAATTGATTACACAGGGACAGGAGCAAACTTTTGGGGTAATAGATATTGATTTTGTGATGGAGTATATATATGACACACCTTATTCAGTTATTCGGTTTGAATATTCAGTTTATTATTTGTGTTATACCTCAATAATATTTTGATAAAAGCAGTAAGGAAATCTATGACTAGTAAATCTATTACTAATAAAATACTAAAGCCACCTGTCTTTGGGAAAAGAGAATGTCAGTAATTTACCTTTTCAAACTTTTCCTACTCCTTTTTGGTGTTTATAGTAACATTAGTGGTGGTTTTTATAGGGGTTCTCATTTAGTATAATGTGAAGTAGAATAGTGAGACTGGGACTTACACTATGATCTGACTTTACTTCACTTTCTTGTCCCTGACGTGGAATCCTTATTGTGGAATTATCCATCTAAAATTATCTTCACCTTAAGAAAATTACATGCCATGATCACTTGTTTCTTTCTTTTCCTTTAGACTGCCTTTTGGGTGAACTAGAAGAAGAGTACTGATGACTAGAAATTATCAGGAATTTGTTACATTTTTTGGTTTTATATAAAATAAGATTAAAATATTTTTAATCCTTTTGTTACAGCTTTCTGAAACAAAGGTCTTCACTTCCTCATCTGTTCCAGCAGAGAATCATGTCACACCTGGGCAAAGGTAAACGGTTTTCCCCACCTTTTTTAATTCAGAGCAGAATTAAAATTTCTGCTGTAGGAGAGTGGTTTTCTTCCTCATATCTCTTTATTTTTTACCCTTTTCTTGAATCTCTTTCTGTTTTTCTCTTTTCTGTCTAAGACTTGTTTTATCCCTTATCTGGTAAGCTGACAGAGCCTCCATAATCTCCTAATTTGTTGTGTCTGCTGTTGAATTAAAATAGCAGTTACGGGTTTCCCAGGTGGCTCAGACGATAAAGAATTGCCTGCCACTGCAGGAGACGTGAGTTCGACCCCTGGGTTGGGAAGATCCCCTGAATTAGGAAGTGGCAACCCACTCCAGTATTCTTGCCTGGAGAATTCCATGGACAGAGGAGCCTGGCGGGCTACAATCCAGGAGGGTTGCAGAGAGTCAACGTGACTGAGAATGTGGTCACACGCATGGCAGCGATAATGTTAAATCTAACAATTTGTTTTTTTTTACTTTCGTAACTATTTTTTTGACAGATAAATGTAACAGAAATCTCTTTTGGTTTCTTCATATAATGCCGTTTATTTAGATCTTAGGATAGTACAAAGTTCTCATTTTATATGGGTTCTAATAGTTTTAATCTACTAATTTCATAGATTACAGACGAGGAGGAGCTTTTGGGATGATAGAAACATTGTTAGAGTGTGTGCAGAATTGAATTATTGAAAAGTATTTGTTTACATTCTCAGTTTAACAATAACTCTAAAAACCTTTGATTATGGTTTCAAAAAGTAGTGATCTAGAAGGATGAGAGCCTTGATATATATAATACCTAAGCATTGAAGGCAGTTTTGAACCTAACATGCTCAATCTCTTGCTAAATGAGGTGGTGATAAGACTTCATTACAGGGAAATAAAAATCAAAGGTTATGTCTTATAATATATTATTTTGTGACTTGCTCAGAATTTTTCCTTAAATGGATGTATCTTCTTCATTGTATTTAGTATTTGATGAATTGCATAGCATCATTTTTATTTAAAAAATAAGTGGACCTTTTAAGGATTATTTTTCAGACAGTAGTGCTGCAGTGTTCTTCATATATATATTTCATCAATCGTTTGGAATAGAACTTCTGGTTTTTGTAGTTATGGAACTTTTGAGATGGGTCATATGTAATATAATTACCATGAATTTGTATCCCTGGAATTAGGTTATCATAAGCTAGAACATTCCTTGGGGTCCATAATACTAGATCCCATAACTGTTTCTCAGTTACGGGGACATGAGAGTGGGTAGTGCGTAAGGAGAGGAACTCAAGCCTAGGAACTTGGCTGTATATCATGAGTGAGGTTTGAATTATTTGACCTTCCAGAATCTGCCTCATTGGCATGGTGAGTTTCCGTTAGGAGAACTGCTTGGGAACTGCCCTTTAAAAGGATTTAATGGAGCAGATTACCACGTTAGGTCATTCTGTGGAGAAATTAGTAGCTCATTCTCATGTCAAGAAATATATTATCTGAAAGATCATTTCTTCCTCATGCTTTCAGGTTTTAAGGCCATGATTCTGAACTTGGAATCTCAGTCTTCCTAGGGACATTATAAGAAGTCTGATTAACAGAGTATTTGTTAATATGTTGTGCATTTTTTCCCCTAAATATTTGAGAGAAATTATGAGATTTATATAAACCTAAATATATCATGTGATAGAACACAAAACTTATAGCAATATTTATGGTAAATGTCAAAACTGCTTGAATGGTCTAGCACGGCTTTGGTCCTCATTTCTCAAAAATATGGGTTTACTTTGCTTTGGGAAAGTTTAAGAGAGACTGGTTTTAAGTAATGAAGAGGGCCAAATATTCTAAAGGAAACAAGCCAAGAAAACTGTTGAGGTGTACTCAGTTGCTCCAGGTTTTCGAATCAGTTGTCATTGTGCCATTTCCGTGGAAACATCTCAATGCACCTTTCTTTTCTCTTCTCTGCAAAGCCCTATTTGGGTCTCGGTGGCTTGGTGTGCTTTCTTGGTAGGGTAGGCATGTTGGGGGATGATTGATAATCTCCCTTTGCTGCTCTTAAACTCCAGTTTCCAAAGATTTTCCTCCCTGGGATTATTTTTAGCATGAACTTATTTATAGTGGTTCATTTCTCAAGTTTATTTTTTGGTAAGATTTGCCTCTGACTCATTCTTTCATTTGCTTTTTGTCTGCTTAGTGTTGATCTGGTAGCCTTGCTCCAGAAGCCTGTTCCTCCCAGTCAAGCCCCAGAAGTCAACTCCTTTGAAACTTCTCAACAGCAGAGCTTTGGCCAAGCCCTTGTCTTCACGAACTCTCAGCACAACAATCAGATGGCACCAGGGACTGGCAGCTCTGATGCTGTCAACTCCTATCCACCTCAGAGTTTGGTAACTCACTTTTCTCTCAGTATGGGATTTTAAGGAATGGTCCCATGAATAAATGTATTATTGAATGGCACTTGCCTTATCATTATTTTTTTGCATATAAAAATCTCTACACTAGATCTCAGTCCAGAAAACAATGATGTCATAATTTCCAAGCACATATCTGACAGTTCTGTGCAGAATTCAACCACTGAGTTTTCTGGATGAAGATAAAAAGTACTTCTTTATGATTAGAATTATGAATTAGTTCAGTCATAATCAACTTAGGGATCCTTCTAGTAAGAAGGATGATTTTTTTCCTTGGGTTTGTTTCAGAGTCTGTCTTTATACTTAAGATGTTAAATTTTCATTTGTTTTCCAGTTTACTTAAATGCTAATGTTTGTCAGCATTGGTTTGCTAATCTGCAAACAGTTATTTCTAGATCTGCCTAGGTTCTTAAATTTTTAGCATTTTGGTTTTGTTATTCCAAACAGTTGTATAGTAGAGGCCCTTAAAAATTGAATATGTTTTTATTGGAACAGCATCATCTGCTGCTGCGTATATGACTTTGGCTTTTGTAACAGTTCAGCTCCCGGGTCTTCACTAGTGATCCAGTGGTTAAGGCTCTGTGCTTCCACTGCAGAGGTGAGGGTTCAGGGAACTAAGATACCTCATACTTTGCAGCATAGACAAAAAAGAGAACTAACTTCTGTGAGAGAAAAGCTCAGGAATTGTTAGTGAAGCAAATGAAGATAGGTGATGGGAGTAAAAGAATGTAGCTGTAGAATGGTAAACTCAGGTCTCTGTCCAAGTGTGGGCTGTTCTGAGTTGCAAAACTAGAGGTTGAAAGGACTATAGACACAAATCCACAGCTTTCACTAGTGATGATACTTTGGTTCATTCTTTGTTGTGTTTAATCTGAAATCTACAGTTGAAAATGGAATTTCTTATGAATATGATCTATGATAATCACACCCCCCCACCTTGATTCAGAATTCTTTGCTGTTCCCTAAAAATTGGAGGCTTGAATATGAGAACTTCCATTGTCATCTTCTCCTCTGCATAGTCATGTCATGGCAAGTATAACTAGCTTGGGAACTTGGCATTTTTAGCGTCATTGTTGATAGCGTTTGAGAGGGTGTCACTGCTTGAAGACAGACGGACCCAAGGCAGACTCTGTTTGGAGAGGGCCCATTAATACCCCTGAGTTTGATTGAACCATCCAGTTCCTTTCCTCCATCTGCCAGTGGTACATTGATGTGATGTCCTTGCTTACTTGCTGGAATCATAGTCAGGCTACTTGAGAATGTAGATAGGACATGAGGATTTTTATTTTAACAACATCCTTCAGGCATGTTGCTTTTTGTTGTGAACAACATCTTGAGAAACCAGAGTACAGATTGTTTGTTTTGCATCTGAGAGCAGTGATTCTGAGCCCTACTATGCTTTTACTATCATTGGGAAACTTCAGTTATAATAACTAAATATGCCAGATAGTAATTAGATTAAGCCAGATTCTACACAAGACTGGTCAGGATCTTTGGCATTGGAAGTTGAGCATTTGTATGTATGTATGTGAATGCATGTGCACAAGTGTACCCGTAGGCACGTTTGTAAACTGTCCCCATTGATTGAAATGTGTAGGTGGAATTGAAGCCTTGTGGTAATAGGTATTACCTAAAGCAAGGTTTTAAGTCATTGATGCAGTGAGGTCATTGTGTTGTGAAACACACAGAAAGTGCGTTACAATTAAATTAGCTGATGCAGGATAGAGATTAGGTAAGAAAAGAAGAAGATGCCTTTTTTTGAGCAAGTAGGCTTGAGCTGGGTTTTGATGCATTTATAAGCGACTTAAGAGTGGTGTAGTGGGTGGCATGAGCACAGAGTCAGGAGCAGTGGTAAGTAATGTTATCACAGCTGTTTTAATAGAAGCAGATTCTGTGTTGGAAGTGCAGTAATTGCCCACAGCCTGAAGTTTTTTGCTCACATTGGAGAATTTGAATATCTTTAAAAACAACTGGGACAGATAGCCCATGGCTTTGGAAATTGATACCAGAAATAATTGATTCAGCTTTCTAGATCAGGCCTCTTGATGGAATGTAGATCATTTCTATTTTTAACCTTTATGGTGGTTGTGGAGTTACGTTTTGACTTAATCTTTTCAGTAATTGAATGATATTGATAAGTAAAAATGCACTTGATCCGCCACTCTTAGGTGGCTGGTCATTTGCTCTTGAAGTGTATTTGGTGTACTTAGTCATCAAAACACCTTGAAATAAACACAGCAGTGTCCAGGGCATCTGCTCAGTACACACATATATCCTTGTAATTCAGTGTCTGATTCTGGAATACAACTGTTAAGTACTGTGATGTGCCTTTAACCTTGCAGGATGATCTGATGGCTGATCTCTCTGTGACTAACCCTAGTAAAAACTTGGCAAAGTTAAAGGTGATTACCATTCCACACATTAAGAAAATACTGTATTTTGTTTTCAACCTTGTCTTTGTCATTTGATTAATGCTATTTCTACTTTAAAAAAAGTATTTTTTTTCTAAGCTTAAATGATACCACTTTTTGAATAAAAATAAGTTTATTAAAATCTAGGGAAACTATTCCTCTTCCCTCGAAGCTCTTGTATCAGAAGCAGGAAGGATTGTTAGATTTATTTAGTCAGATCTTGTTACTTGGTAATATTTTTGTGTAGTGTTTATTCAGATGAGTCATACTAATTCAGAATGTTCTAGGCTATAATTTTAAAAATCCTTGTGAAAATACAATGGCATGTAGAAATTCTGTATTGCTGAGGATTTTTGTTTTTCTTTCCCTTTAAAGTCATCCGTCCTTGGTTCAGGATTTGGAGAGCTTGCCCCTTCAAAAATGGCGAACATCACCAGCTCCCAGATTTTGGACCAGTTGAAAGCTCCGAGTTTGGGCCAGTTTACCACCACCTCAAGTTCACAGCAAAGTAGTACGAGTTCTCCTACAACCACTTCTTCTTGGGACCTCAAGCCTCCAGCCTCCCAGTCCTCAGTCCTTAGTCATTTTGGTAAGTGTGCATTTTCTATGGTGGTTTGCCCCTAGTGAGGACATGCCAAACACTGGCAGAGAAGGTTGACTTTTGGACACTAATGTGGGTTTGACCAGGCATATTTCTTTCATTTTTTTTAATTAATTTTTTTGTTGAAGGATAATTGCTTTACAGAATTTTGTTGTTTTCTGTCAAACCTCAACATGAATCAGCCATAGGTATACAAATATCTCCTCCCTCTTGAACCTCCCTCCAATCTCCTACCCCATCCCACCCCTCTAGATTGATACAGAGCCCCTGTTTGAGTTCCCTGAGACATATAGCAAATTCCCATTGGCTATCTATTGTACATATGGTAATGTAAGTTTCCACGTTACTCTTTCCATACATCTCACCCTCTCCCTATGTCCATAAGTCTATTCTCTATGTCTGTTTCTCCATTGCTGCCCTGAAAATAAATTCTTCAGTACCATTTTTCCAGATTCTGTATATATGTGTTAGAATATGATATTGTATGTTTCACTTTCTGACTCAACTTCACTCTGTATAATAGATTCTAGGTTCATCCATCTCAACAGAACTGACTCATGTGTTCCTTTTTATGGCTGAGTAATATTCCATTGTGTATATGTACCACAACTACTTTATCCATTCATCTGTTGATGGACATCTAGGTTGCTTCCATTTCCTAGCTATTGTAAATAGTGCTGCAGTGAACAGTGGGATACATGTGTCTTTTTCAGTTTTGGTTTCCTTAGGGTATATGCCTAGGAGTGGGATTGCTGGGTCATATGGTATTTTTATTCCTAGTTTTTTAAGGAATCTCTGTAAGTCTTCCATAGTGGCTGTATCCATTTATGTTCCCCACAACAGTGCAAGAGCGTTCCCTTTTCTCCATATCCTCTTCAGCATTTATTGTTTGTAGACATTTTGATGATGGCCATTCTGAACGGTGTGAGGTGATATCTCATTGTGGTTTTGATTTGCATTTCTCTCATAATGAGCCATGTTTCATGTGTCTGTTAACCATCTGTATGTCTTCTTTGGAGAAATGTCTGTTTAAGTCTTTTTTCCCCCTTTTTGATTGGGTTGTTTGTTTCTCTGGCATTGAGTTATATGAACTGCTTGTATATTTTAGAAATTAATCCTTTGTCTGTTGTTTCATTTGCTATTATTTTCTCCCATTCTGAGGGTTGTCTTTTCACCTTGCTTATAGTTTCCTTTGCTGTGCAAAAGCTTTTAAGTTTGATCAGGTCCCACTTGTTTACTTTTGTTTTTATTTCCGTTACTCTAGAAGATGGGTCATAGAGGATCTTGCTTTGATTTATATCAAGTGGTCTGCATTTGTTTTCCTCTAAGAGTTTTATAGTTCTGATCTTACATTTAGGTGTTTAATCCATTTTGAGTTTATCTTTGTGTATGGTGTAGGAGATATTCTAATTTCATTCTTTTACATGTAGCTGTCCAGTTTTCCCAGCGCCATTTATTGAAGAGGCTGTCTTTGCCCCATTGTATATTCTTGCATCCTTTGTCAAAAATAAGGTACCCATATTTGCATGGGTTTATTTCTGGGCTTTCTATCTTGTTTCCTTGGTCTGTATTTCTGTTTTTGTGCCAGTACCATACTGTCTTGATGACTGTAGCTTTGTAGTATAACCTGAAGTCAGGAAGGTTGATTCCTCCAGCTCCATTCTTTGTCAAGACTGCTTTGGCTATTTGGGGGCTTTTGTGTTTCCATATGAATTGTGAAATATTTTGTTCTAGTTCTGTGAAAAATGCCATTGGTAATTAGATAGGGGTTGCATTGAATCTGTAGATTACATTTGATAGTATAGTCATACTATCAATTTTCATAATATTGACCTTTCTACCCAGGAACATGGAATATCTATCTATCTGTTTATGTCATCTTTGATTTCTTTCATTAGTGTCTTACGATTTTCTGTGTACAGTTCTTTTGTCTCCTTAGGTAAGTTTATTTCTAGATATTTATTTTTGTTGCAATGGTGAATGGGATTGACTCTTTAATTTCTCTTTCTGATTTTTCACTGTTAATATATAGAAATGCAAGTAATTTCTGTGTATTGATTTTGTGTCCTGCAACTTTGCTAAATTCACTAATTAGTAATTTTCTGATCTTTAGGGTTTTCTATGTACAGTATCCTGTCATCTGCAAACAGTGAGTGTTCTGCCTATGTTTTCCTCAAAGAGTTTTATAGTTTCTGGCCTTACATTTAGGTCTTTAATCCATTTTACTTCTTTTCTGATCTGGATTCCTTTTATTTCTTTTTCTTCTCTGATTGCTGTAGCTAGGACTTCCAGAACTGTTTAATAATAGTGGTGAAAGTGAACAACCTTGTCTTGTTCCTTGTTCTTGATCTTAGGGGGAATGCTTTCAGCTTTTCTTCATTGAGAATAATGTTTGCTGTAGGTTTATCATATATGGCCTTTACTTGTTGAAGTAGGTTCCTTCTATGTCCATTTTTTTTGAGAGTTTTAATCATAAATGGGGTGCTGGATTTTGTCAAAGGCGTTTTCTGCATCTGTAGAGGTTAGCATATAGTTTTTATCTTTCAGTTTGTTGATACAGTGTATCACATTGTTTGATGTGCATATATTGAAGAATCCTTGCATTCCTGGAATAAACCCAACTTGATCATGGTGTATGAGCTTTTTGATGTGATATGATGAAAAGAAACTATCCTCAGTTCTTTTCATTCTTTTTACTTTATTCTGCGCTTCAGAAGTTATTTCCACCATTTTATTTTCCACCTCACTGATTCATTCTTCTGCTTCAGATATTCTGCTATTGATTCCTTCTAGAGTATTTTTAATTTCAGTAATTGTGTTGTTTGTTTGTATGTTTATTCTTTAATTCTTCTAGATCTTTGTTAATTGGTTCTTGCATTTTTCTCCATTTTGTTTTCTAGGGTTTTGATCATTTTTACTATCATTATTCTGAATTCTTTTTGAGGTAGTTTGCCTATTTCCTCTTCATTTATTTGGACTTCTATGTTTCTAGTTTGTTCCTTCATTTGTGTAGTATTTCTCTGCCTTTTCATTATTTTTTTTAACTTATGTATTTGAGGTCTCCTTTTCCCAGGCTTCAATGTTGAATTCTTTCTTCCTTTTGGTTTCTGCCCTTCTAAGTTTGATCCAGTGGTTTATGTAAGCTTTATATAGGGTGAGATTTGTGCCGAGTTTTTGTTTGTGTGTTTTTCCTCTGATGGGCAAGGCTGAGTGTTGGGTTAGTATTTTTCTTTATTTGTTGTTTAGATGAGGCATCCTGCACAGGGTGCTTTCTGGTGGTTGGGTGATGCCAAGTCTTGTATTCAAGTGGTTTCCTTTGTGTGAGTTTTCACTATTTGATATAAACTCTGGAAAATTCTGAAAGAGATGGGAATACCAGACCACCTGACCTGCCTCTTGAGAAACCTGTATGCAGGTCAGGAAGCAACAGTTAAAACTGGACATGGAACAACAGACTGGTTCCAAATAGGAAAAGGAGTACGTCAAGGCTGTATACTGTCACCCTGCTTATTTAACTTATATGCAGAGTACATCATGAGAAACGCTGGGCTGGAAGAAGCACAAGCTGGAATCAAGATTGCGGGGAGAAATATCAATAACCTCATATATGCAGATGACACCACCCTTATGGCAGAAAGTGAAGAGGAGCTAAAGAGCCTCTTGATGAAAATGAAAGAGGAGAGTGAAAAAGTTGGCTTAAAGCTGAACATTCAGAAAACTAAGATCATGGCATCT
>NW_011494713.1:4362676-4377659 GCF_000754665.1 Bison bison bison
AGACATTACTTTGCCAACAAAGGTTCGTCTAGTCAAGGCTATGGTTTTTCCAGTGGTCATGTATGGATATGAGAGTTGGACTGTGAAGAAAGCTGAGTGCCAAAGAATTGATGCTGTGGTGTTGGAGAAGACTCTTGAGAGTCCCTTGGACTGCAAGGAGATCCACCCAGTCCATTCTGAAGGAGATCAGTCCTGGGTGTTCTTTGGAAGGACCGATGCAAAGCTGAAACTCCAATACTTTGGCCACCTCATGCGAAGAGTTGACTCATTGGAAAAGACTCTGATGCTGGGAGGGATTGGGGGCAGGAGGAGAAGGGGACGACAGAGGATGAGATGGCTGAATGGCATCACCGACTCGATGCACATGAGTTTGAGTGAACTCTGGGAGTTGGTGATGGACAGGGAGGCCTGGCGTGCTGCAGTTCATGGGGTCGCAAAGAGTCGGACACGACTGAGCAACTAAACTGAACTGAGGGTTAGTTCTCTGATTGTCTAGGCTCTTGGAGTCAGTCCTCCCACTCCAAAGGCTCAGGGCTTGCTCTCTCTCCAAAGACCAGGCTAGGTCCAATCTACCAAGAGGAATTTCACCTGAAACGAAAGGGCCTTTACTTGAGTTCCAAAAGCCAGAGCACAAGAACACAACGTAGGTCTCTGACTCAGCAGAAACTGGGAAGCAGTTATTACCACCAACAAATGCCAAGATAAAGTCACTCCACCTTTGGTCCACCCTGATAAGTCAGCCAGAGACTACCCCTCTGGTCCTGACCACCACTGCTCCAAACCATAGCCACCCAGCACTCTTAGCCACTACACCCCACCAACCAATTCAGAAGCAGGAGACTTTGTGGAAATGAAAGTGAAGTCGCTCAGTCCTGACTCTTTGCAACCCCGTGGACTGTAGCCTACCACGCTCCTCTGTCCATGGGATTTTCCAGGCAAGAGTACTGGAGTGGATTGCCATTTCCTTCTCCAGAGGATTTTCTCGACCCAGGGATCGAACCTGGGTCTCCCACATTGTAGGTAGACGCTTTACCATCTGAGTCACCAGGGGCGACTTTGAGGTGAATGTCAATTGTTAGTGTTTACGGGTTCTGTCTTGACCAGGCATATTTCTTTTTAGTAGAACTTCTGCAGTTTCTGAATTAAATCCTTCAGGTTGGCATTGTATAAATACCTATATTTGTTTGTTAATATTAATAGTAGTAGTAGTACATACCTTGAACAGATGTGCAAAAGCATGATAGTAGTCAAGCAGATATAAGGAAACAACACTTTGAATAAATACCTAGACAGATTTTTTTTTTTTGAGCTTTATTAGAATAAGAAGGTGAAATGTGGACAATACTTTAAATCATATTCTCTCTTGTTTTCTGATTCTAACATGTGTGTATCTGCCATGATTTTGTCTAGCCTTAATGTCTGTGGTTTGTATGATAAATATTTTCTAAGTTAGATGTTTTCCAAGCTGTACACCCATAGACTTTGTGACATTAACTCTCCATTTCCCACCAATACACATGCTATAATAGCAGAGGTTTACTTTAATCATAGGGTTGGCTGTCTGGTTTATGTTTAGGGTATACTGAGAGATACGGAAACACGTTTTTCTGCTGAATGAAATGGTTTACTGTTACAGAAGTACCTGAGACTACTCTAGGTTTGAAGTCTTTTTACCAAAGCATTCATTAAAGACACAATGTCCAAGGTTTTTATTGGGGGACTGGTCACATGGGCACTGTCTACCTAGTATAAACCCAAACTGTAGAATCCCAGAAAGAGAGAGAACATTCAACATAAACCAAATTGTATAAATAATCAAGGTAAAGAGAGTCCCTTTTATCAGTTAGAGCATTGGCGTCCTTTGGAACATACCAAAAATTTCATGTTCCTTGACAGAAGCTGATGTTTCTAATATAGGCCTCCTGTGTATGTTAACTTTTTTCTGTACATTTAACTACTGAGTGGTATGAGTTTTTAGATCTGAGCATGCTATTCCCATTCTTTGAAAGTCTGTCCTCTTTGTACTTTCCTCTAATGTCAAGACGAAAATAGATTCAACTATGATGGAAAGAGACTAAGACATGGGATGGCAAACCTTTGACTGGATTTGCTACCTATTTGTGGAAGTACAGTTTTATTGGAACACAGCCATTTATTTATGTTTTTATCTGTAACTACTTTCAGTCTGCAAAGGCAGAGTTGAATAGTTGCTAAGAGATGACCTTCAGGGCCTAAAATATTTACTGTCTGGTTCTTTGCAGAAAAAGATTCTCTTTATGATAGAGGTAGCACTGCAAATCCACAGTGGATAGATGGTTTGTTTCTTTTGGGTATCTAGCTGGAAAATGAAGTTGGATCCCTAACTCCTACTGTTCAGCAAAGTGCCAAATGGGTGAAATACCTAAACGTAGATAATGAATAACAATAACAGAAAAACATAGGAAGATTTTTATGTACTCTGTGTGAGGTAGACCTACCTGTCTGGATGTGATAGGAAGTATCATAACCAAATGAAAAAGGAGACAAACTATGAAAAAAAAAATCAATTTATAGGCAAAGGGTGAACTTCCTTAATATAAAAAGTATCAAGTCACTCTTTGAACCAGCAACTCTGTTCTAGCAGTTGATCCTGCAGGTGTACTTACACTTGACCAAAATGTCTTACATAAAAATGTATTTATTGCAGCATTGCTTTTTGTAGCAAGAAATTGGAAAACTTCAAAGTTTATTAATATAATACTGGTTTGTGTACCATATCTGACTTTGTAATCATAAAAATGAAGTAGTTCTTCATACATTAATGGGGCACAGTCTCTGAAAACTAAATATCTTTGATATTTTTATTTAAGAAACCGAGTACAAATGTCTGCTTCTGGGAACAGGGTGGAGGGTGATTTTTATTCATCGTATATATTTTTGTATATTTTGGATTTTGCAGTATCACGTATGTTATTGAAATAATAATTTTCAAAAGTTAATATAAAATATGAATACCCATTCTCCACCCCATATGCTTTAGCATAAACTGAATCTCCTCTCTACATAAGACATTAGCTACAAACTCATTCAGGTATCCTTTTCCATTTCCCACAGACCAGTTGTTAAAATATTATAGACACACGCACACACCATGTTTGGGATTGAAGTAGAAGGTGGTTGGGAGAAAGCAGTGGTGTCAGCAGCCCTCCACCGTCAGGGGCTGCGGAATAGGGAGCTGTGAGCTCATGTGCCTAAATGATTGATTGTTGCCTCCCCCCACCCCCACCCCGCTTCTTAGACTTCAAATCTCAGCCTGAACCATCCCCTGTTCTTAGCCAGTTGAGCCAACGACAGCAGCACCAGACTCAGGCCGTCACTGTTCCTCCTCCTGGGTTGGAGTCCTTTCCTTCCCAGGTGAAGCTCCGAGAGGCAGCACCCAGAGACAGCAGTACCTCCACTGTGAACAAACTTTTGCAACTTCCCAGCATGACTGTCGAAAACATCGCTGTGTCTGCTCACCAACCACAGCCCAAACACGTCAAACTCCCTAAGTCTCGGCGAATACCTCCAGCTTCTAAGGTGAGTCTTTTATCAGGAAGTCATAGTGCCAAAGGTGGATGCATTTTAACACTTACTTCATGGGGTATATTCAAGTACATAGTCTCTTGATTTATGAGCATCGGTCACTTCTGAGTGACTAATGGGTTTGTGCTAAGAGACAGGACTGTCCATTCAAATTACAGATCTTGCTTAGGAAACCTGATGATCTTGTGCGTTTAGGGAAGAGAATCTGGTGTTCTTCTGCACTTACTTAGCTCTGTTCTGTAGAGGTAGGAGTGGTTCCTTGACCAGGCAATGCTTTCATTAGAGGCCCCTCTTCCTCACTCATCCATCACCACAATCCCGTGTCACACCCTCCCCCTCCCCTTCCCCCCAACTCCCATCCCCAATCCTAAGAAGCATTTGGTGGAACTGATCATTCCGTTAACTTTTTAATTTTTCTTGGCTCTGTTCCTTTCTCTTTAAAAAAAAAAAAAAAATCCTATTTCTTTTTCCTGCCTTTCACTCCTTGTTCCTCAGGACTCCCCAAAGGGCCCAGGGAACCCAGTGCTTGTTAGCTCTGCAGACCTTTGGGGCTGGGAATCTCTCACTTCCGTTGCTAACATCATGGTTTTGCTTTTACAGATCCCAGCTTCTGCAGTGGAAATGCCTGGATCAGCAGATGTCACAGGATTAAATGTCCAGTTTGGCGCCTTGGAATTTGGATCAGAACCTTCTCTCTCTGAATTTGGATCATCTGCAAGCAGTGAAAATAGTAGCCAGATTCCCATTAGCTTGTATTCAAAATCTTTAAGGTATACAGTTTCCCACTTCTCTTTCTAGTTTTGATTAACTCCTTTGCAAAGTAAAACACAGTAGAGTCTAAGAAATCACCTGGTGGAGAAAATAAACCCTATAGTGATGGGTTTGTATCACCATCACCAGTGGCTAACTCTAGAATGTGTCTTCCATCCCCCTAAAAAGAAATCCTGTGCCTGTTAGCAGTCATGCCCAGCTTTCCCCCTCACTCCATCCCTTGAAAACCATTAATTTGTCTCCTGATTTGCCTGTTGTGGGATTGCATATAACTAGGAAAATGCAATAAGTGGCCTTTTGTTTCTGACTTCTTTTATTTAGCATAGTGTTTTCAAGGTTCATCCATTTTACAGTGTGTGTGCATTTTCTTTTCCAAATAGTATTTCATTGTGCAGGTACATCACATTTTGTTTATCCAGTCATTAGATATTTGGCTTACATCCACTTTTTGGCTGTTATGAATCATACTGATGTGAAAATTCAGTTAAGTTTTGTGTGCTTTCATTTGCTTTGGAGCTGTACCTGGGAATTGCTGGATCCTTTGATAACTCTTGTATTTAACCATTTGAGGATCTATCAGACTTTCGCCCTAGTGGCTGAAATACTTACATTCCTACCAGTAATCTATGAGGGATTCAGTGTGTATACATCTTTGCTAACACTTATTTTCTTTCAGTGGAATATTTTATAAATAGAGGAATCAAGATTCAAGAGGAATCTTGAAATTCTAAAATCTCAAATTTTAGAATTTATTTTACTACATTTTTTACCTTCTAGAGCCAAAATCTGATATTTGCTTGAGTTCCCTTTCTAAGGACAGACTCAGGACATTTAGATTCCTTAAAGTTTCTTAAGAATTCTTAATAATGTCACGCTGCCTATTAGTTAAATTTGTTGTTCAGTTGCTAAGTCGTGTCCAACTCTGCAACCCATGGGCTGCAGTATGCCAGACTTCTTTGTCCTTCACTGTCTCCCAGAGTTTGCTCACATTCATGTCCATTGAATCAGTGATGCTATCTAACCATCTCATCCTCTGCTGCTTCCTTCTTTTGCCTTCAGTCTTTCCCAGCATCAGGGTCTTTTCCAGTGAGTCAGCTTTTTGCATTGGGTGGCCAAAGTATTGGAGCTTCAGCATTAGTCCATGCAATAGAATATTCAGAGTTGATTTCCTTTAGGATTGAATGAATGGTTTGATCTCCTTGCAGTCCAAGGGACTCACAATAGTCTTCAACACCACAGTTCACAAGTATCAATTCTTTGGTGCTCAGTCTTCTTTATGGTCCAACTCTCACATCCATACATGACTACTGGAAAAACCATAGCTTTGACTATATGGATCTTTGTTGGCAGTGATATCTCTGCTTTTAATATGCTGTCTAGGTTTTTCATAGCTTTTCTTCCAAGAAGCACGTATCTTTTAATTTCATGGCTGAAGTCATGGTCTGCAGTGATTTTTAGAACCCAGGAAAAGAAAATCTGCCACTGTTTCCACTTTTCCCCTTTCTGTTTGCCACAAAGTGATGGGACCGGATGCTGTGTCTCTTTGAACGTTCAAAGTTTTTTGAATGTTGAGTTTTGTGCCAGGTTTTTCACTCTCCTTTTTCACTCAAGAGGGTCTTAAGTTCCTCTTCATGTTCTGCCCTTAGGGTGATGTTATCTGCATATCTGAGGTTGTTGATATCTCTCCCAGCAATCTTGATTCCAGCTTGAGCTTTGTCTGACCCGTTGTTTCGAGTGATGTCTTCTGTATATAAGTTAAATTAGCAGGGTGACAGTATATAGTCTTTTGCGTACTCTTCCCAGTTTTGAACTGTCAGTTAAATTAGGTTGCTCTAATTTGGGAGGAGGGATTAATTGTTCTTTTAATCTTCATTTGCATGATATAAATGATGCAGCAGTATAAATTTTATAGTTAGATATGTTTATTTAATTTAAAATATGACAAGAGATGAAATTGTTCTGCCTCATGAAAACAGTGAAGTGACACAGATTTATGTCTCATGTCTTTTATTCTCTGTAGTGATTCTTTGAATACCTCCCTACCAATGACCAGTGCAGTACAGAACTCCACCTACACAACCTCCGTCATTACCTCGTCCAGTCTGCCCAGCTCCTCTTTGAGCTCCACTAGTCCAGTAACAACGTCTTCCTCCTACGACCAGAGTTCTGTGCATAACAGGATCGCATACCAAAGCTCTGTGAGTCCGTCGGAGTCAGCTCCAGGAACCGTCACGGCAAGTGGTCTTTCAGGTTTATTCTTACAGGAGATTCCAGTTGGAGCTCGAGATGTAGTTTGGGAAATTTCCTTTTAGAAAATTTCATTTTAGAAATCGGCTAACGTTTTGAGAGGAATCCATATAGTTTGTGGCCATCTCGTTTGAAACCTGTGTTTCACGCACCGGTACACAGGGATTGTGTGAATGGACCCAGACACCTGGTATACGGATAGTGTCAGGATACACCCTGAGTTGTGCAGTGGCTTCGGTGGGGTGAGTGGGGACTCTAGTCTAATGTTTCACTGTCTTGTAAGGCAGACATTCAAGCATTACTAGTGAGAGCTACTTTAGAGTGGCGAGAACATGAACATAATAGAAACAGTTGAATTGGCATAGCAGACATTTGGATACATTTTTTTCCCTTAAGTTTCCTTCTAAGATTGTGAGGAAATATTTGCATGTATTGCCTTAAGAGTTTTTTCCTCCCTTTCTTTTCCATCTTTCATGTTGGATGTTTTCCTCAAATGTCTGATGAATCCATTGTGCCCACTTAACACTAAAACTGTCTATAGGGGTAGGTTGTTGGACATGGGCTTCAGTGAGGGACAGTGTGGTTGGCCATTTCTGTAGGGGAGGGAGCTCCTTCATCAGCCCTATGGGCCTTTCCTGTTGGGTTTGTTTGGATTCTTCAGGGGCTCTTCTTCCAGTCTCTTCCCTGTAGGACCTATACCTGTCTGTCAGTGTCTTAAAAACCTAGTGTGAAGAGAAGGCTGCCGTTAAATATTCATTGATGAAGTTTAGAGCTTGAGGGAGAAGGTGGAAGGGGGCATTCACCCTGCTGTGCAGAGTTTAAAAAATTCTCTAACATTTAGCCCTGCCTTGACACCCAGTTCCAAAGTTATGTGATATATATTAGTACTGAGTTGCTTGGTATGGTTCTTGGATATAAGTTGAGCGGTTTTCTGGTTTTCTCAACTACTTGCTTAGGCTTTGGCTTTACCAGGTCAGCTAAGTCAATTACTATCTGGCATCTGCTTTCTACTATATAAAGTCTTGTTGCTCTCATTTTCCACCTGTATTTCTCTTTCTGGGTTGACACCTTTTTAAAAAGCCATGTATTTTCAATATATATTCTGTAAGAAGTTTATTTTTGTGATTTCCAGCATGGTAACCACTAGCCACATGTGGTAGTTTAAATTAAATATACAATTAAAAGTTCAGCTTCTCTGACACACCACGATTTAAATGTTGTCTGTCTAGACATGGTTGGTCAGTCACTATAGTACACGACCAAGTACAGACAGACAGTATTTCCACTATTGCAAAATATTCTGTTCCCTTGGAAAGTGCTGGTCTTTAGTGTGTAAGACATAAATCAGACCATTTCTTTAAATCTCTGTCATCTGCACAACATCTCAGTTCCAGCTCTAACTTGACCTCTTGTTCTTGTCCATATCACTGTTCAACTCATTTCTTGCTCAGCTAATCGAACCAGATTTCTGATCTCTTTTGACCATTTGATGGTATTTTTGTCCCCAGCATGCTTCTGCCTAGAATTTCCTTCATCCCGAATAACGTGGCTTCTTTATTGTGTCAGTTTGTCCATTGCTTGTGAAATTTTTGTTTCTGTTTTTAATAGTTTTAAATTCGAAGTTATTTAATTAATTTAATTTAAATTAATTGTAGTTAATTTACAATGTGTTACTTTCACATGTGCAGCAAAGTGATTCAGTTATATGTATATATTCTTTTTCAGATTCCTTTCCACTGTAGGTTATAAGATATGGAACATAGTTCACTGTGATATATAGTAGGACCTTACTGTTCGAATATTTGTATTTTTTTAAGGTTTATTTATTTATAATTCAAGTATATTGCTTTATAATTTTGTGTTGGTTTCTGCCATATATCAACATGAGTCAGCCTGGGGCTTCCCTGGTGGCTCAGATGGAAAGAATCTGCCTGCAATGCAGGAGACCCACGTTCAGTGTCTGGGTCGGGAAGATCCTCTGGAGAAGGGAATGGCAACCCACTCTAGTAGTCTTGCCTGGAGAATTCCATGGACCGAGGAGCCTGGAGGGCTACAGTCCATGGGGTTGCAAAGAGTTGGACAGGACTGAACCACTAGCACTTTCACTTTTACATACACATGTATCCCCTCCCACTTGAACCTCCCTCCCACCTCCCACCCCATCCCACCCCTCTAGGTTGTCACAGAGCAGCAGTTTGAGCTTCCTGCATCATACAACAAATTCCCAATGGCTGTCTATTTTTACATGTAGTCCAGGGTTTGTATTTTTAAAATGATTTTCTAGGTGAAATGAAGTGTCCCCAAGATGTGATGGCAGCTATTTGATTCATCTTTTCCTCTCTTTTTGTCTAGTGAGTTTTTTTGGCTCTCCGGGTCTTCCTTCCTGCAAGGACTGTATCTGGTTGTGGTGTACCATTTTCTCATGGTAGCTTGTCCTGTTGCAGGGCCTAGGCTCTAAGGCACAGGGACTTCAGTAGTTGTGGCTCTCAGGCTCTAGAGCACAGGCTTAATTAATAGTTGTAGGGTATGGGGTTAGTTGCTCCAAGGCATGTGGGATCTTCCTGGATCAGGGATTGAACCCATGTTTCCTGCATTGATAGGTGGATACTTTACCACTGAGCCACTAGGGAAGCCCTGATACAGTTTTGAGAAGACTTTGTATGTTGGTTTTGTGCTGTCTTGGAGGAATATGCTTGATGTCATGTGTGTATATTTACCGAACAGTGAACCGTCGTTGAGAGAGAGGCAGAGCAACAGAACTTTGATTGCTCTCCATGTGCCCTTTATACTGATTTTCTCTTCTCTGAGTCTTTTAGCTCTTGTTTTGCTTTGTTTTTCCCTAGCAGTTCTGTTTTATTGTCTACATTTCTTGTAAATAATCTCAAATTGTTTTAAGAATAAAATGTATGTAGGATTTTATGAAAAGAAAGTGAATTTCTGTTCTGAGATCATCTCCTCAGCTTCCTTGTCCCATCCAGAGCCTGTCTGAGCCCTGCAGGCTCCACTGTCAGTCACTTTTTTTTTTTTTCCAATAGTAAGTTTATTTTTTTACTTATTGGCCGTGCTGGGTCTTCCCTGCTGCAGAGGCTTTTCTCTAGTTGTGGCGAGCAGGGGCTATTCTCTAGTTGGGATGCATGGGCTTCTCACTGCAGGCTTCTCTTGTTTCTGAGCACGGGCTTCTGGGCACACAAGCTTTAGTAGTTGCCTCCCAGGCTCTAGAGCACTAGCTCAGTAAATGTGGCACACGGGCTTAGTTGCTCTACTGTGTGTGGGGTCTTCCTGGATCGACTCAAACCTGCATCTCCTGCCTTGGCAGGAGTGGCTCTTTACCAGTGAGCCACCAGCGAAGCCCTCAATCTCTCTACCAGGTCTCCACACCCCATCTATGGAAGTAAAGTTTTCTTTGTGAGGATGCCTCCTTCTGTTTGAAAGTTCTGGGGAAGTGCTTCATGGTTAACTCAGACCAACTGAATCATATAAAATACGATAATTCCTTGCATGAAAGTTATCTTCGTTATAGTTTGGAAACACTTACTTTCTAGTATGTGGGGTACTCAGGAGACAGAATGTCCATGAGATAGAAAGGCTTGTGGTGATTTCAATATAGTGAGAGTTCCCAAGTCCTGCCTATGGCTTAATAATTTTTAGGACTGTTTCATTGCTTCCTGTGCTTTTGGTCTTATTTTTTATTCTTATTACTTCCTTAAATAACCAGTTTGGTGTAAATAAGGTCAGCTTGCTGGGATTTATTAAGAATTTGTTGTATTGCCTCTCCTTTTCTTAAGAAACAAAACAGGTCATAGTTCTTTGCTTAATTCATAATCTTCATATGTTTGTGGTTAAATCCCAACCTAGGTTGTCATTCAATGGAGGGTTTACTTACTTTATTTTCTCTTTCTTATAGAATGGACATGGTGGTAGTCGAAGTCAGCAGACAGTAGACAGTAAGTATATGAGCTAACTATCCTTGTTGTGGCTGGTGGAAACCACAGACAGAAAAAGAGCATAGCTGATGTGGTGGGGTAAATGATTGGCCAATGGCTAATTCTGCAAAAGTAGTCCTTTTCCATCTTTTCTGATAGCTGTCTCTGACTCATCATTGGCAACATTTCTTTCAGTTTAGAGCTGAGCTAGAGAGGCCCTGTGACCAGACTGTAGGTGACGGTATCACTAGAAATACATCTACAGCATGAAGGGGGTCTTGCATCATTCTGCTGTCTTAAGACCGCATCTCAAGTGTGGAGTGTAGGTTGGATTTAAAATATGCTTTTCTCAGAGGCCCAGATTCCAGGAAGTTTAAGAGGGCTTTCACTTCAGTAATGTGAAAGATGTTTAAAGCAGAAATTGGCATGCTGGTTTAGGAGAGAGAGAAAATGTTGCTCACTACAAATACTTGGGAGAAATGGAGGGAAAGCCCACCAAATCTAGTACAGCTCAGTGATCACTGGAGTTAGTGTACAAAGAGAACACATTAGTTGTTCCCTTTGTTCTTGGCTTGTTTATCAATGACTATGGTCATAATCTAAAATGAAACCGATTTTCATTGATCATTCAGTGAAGCAACTGGATATCTATTGGGTATGGAAGCCAGAAAGACCCTCTTTTTATTTAGAAATTTTTGGGAGTGTGGCTGTGGAAATTTGCCAGACCAGGAATAGGTCTCAGTTGGAATTGAAGTGACACATTGATTTACCCAGAGTTGGATTTGGTGTTGAGGGACTGCCAGAGCAACAAATAACGTTGGTACATCTGAGAACACTAGATGTCACAGGAAGTGTGAGTTACTCAATCTGTGGTGGAAAGTTTCTTTGGCCCACGTGTGGGGTCGAGAACACACAGAGGTTTACTTAGAGATTTTATTTGGAGATTTCAAGTGAGATAATGAGATGTGAGATGTCCATAAAACAGTGTGCATTTTAGATAGGTTTTTATCTCCCATGCGCTCTTCTCCAACCATCTCTCTCTCTCTCTCACACACACACACACACACACACACACACACACCGTCACACTCACATTCACCACACACTTTCTGTGAACCTGTCATTGATGTGATCCAACACCCAGGGAGGTGAGTTTTGGGCCAGGGACATCTGTGGTGTCTTTATCTGATTTCTGGAAGAACAGGCGCCATTTGGGAAGGCCTGTCAGTGAAAAGCCTCAGGGGTGTGAGGACCACTCTAAGAACTGACCATGCCCAGTGTTGCCCTGTCACTGCCGGTGCTGGCTGTCGAGCTGTCCTCCCTTTCGGAGACTAGCTCACGTCGCCTGGACTCTCAGGGCCTCCCGAAGCAAGGTGCTGCCCCCTCCTAACTGCAGAAGACAATGATGCTTTATGTCCAAGCACATATCTGAGTTGTATATGTGGATGGCACTAAAACTGAGTCTTCTCTGCAGCTGATTGATCGCATTCTTATTCTTCTGAAAGCCTAATGCATGCATTTATGTGCTCTGAGGTCTGTTCTGTTGAAGTGTGTGCAAAGAAAATGCTCACTTTTGGAAGTAGCTGTGGAGGGCAGGAGCGTCTTCCTCAGGTTTTAGGTGTGTGTGATTCTCCATTGTATGTCCCCTGGAGAATTGTGTGTATGAGTATGTATTGTATGTACTCTTCCTCCCCTCTACTGGCAGTGAACTTTCCTGAGGTCAGCCTGCTGTGATACTCATTTGATAGAAGCAGACCTAACCCCTGGGTGGTTCCCCCACCACGTGCTCACTGTCCCTTGTGTTCACACTGTGACCGTATTTGTCAGTCTCTGAGCCTCTTTCCGTGTCTGGGTGTAGCTCAGGGTCAGATTCCTTTAGTCGGGAGGATTTGACCCCCACATCGGGGCTGTGTGTGATGGTAAAGATGTATCCCCCTCCTCGCCTGGGGCCTGTGTTTCAACCATCCTTCGCACCATCACCGCAGTCCGGGCAGGGCCCGCCTGCAGCCTGCTCACGCACTGTCCCCCGGGGCGTCACTGTGTATGTCACAGACCAGCCAACCGGTCACAAAACATTGAGCATTTCTCCGATACTCACGGTTGGTTCTGGAGCTAAACTGATCTGTTTCTTACAGCTACTTCATCCGTTCCAGCTCCAAAGACAACAGACCCTCCTTCTGCCCTCCCATCTGTGGCCTCCTTGCCCAGCACCACCTCCTGCGCTCCGCTTCTGCCCCCTGCATCCCAGCACACTGCCACTCTGCCTTCCCTGTCCCAGCCTGGGGACCTGTCCAGCAGTCCCCTCTCTCAGCTCAGCAGGTACGGGGACAACAGGGACCCAGAGTCCGAGGCACCAAGGCCAAGTCCTGAAGCTTCTGGACGGCTGTGTCCAGGGACAGAGCCCACACTTGCCCCTGCCTGTCGTCCTGGCCTTTCGCAGTAATGCTGTGTGGTGGGGGTGGGGTCTCAGGCGCCCGGTGTGAAAGTCTTGCCGCCTGTAACACCTCTGCTGTCACACAGCCCTGGGTCTTTGGGAATGGGGTGGGGCCAGAGGGTCGCTTCTGCTCCTCTTTAGCCCTCAGGAGGGGACCCCGTGCCTCAGCCCTGCCCCACATTCTGGGCCCCATCACTGTGATGTGGGGTGAAAGTGCCGGGGGATTTCTGAGCAGGTCTCTTGTGTGGCACTTGCTGTGGGTTCAAAGATGAGTGGTCAACACAGGCATGGGAGGACCAGACTGGTGGGTCCTCACCTACCTTCTGAGCAGAATTCTCCTCTTGCCTCATGCAGCGTGGAGCAGAAGCCAGGCTTCTTGAATTCTACGTTTGATGGGCATTCAAGCTCCAGCGTGTGGGGCCGACGTAGGAACTTTCTTCCCACACACACAGATTTAAGGGGGTCTCCAAGGCTGGCTGTTCTTAGTACAATCCTGTTCTTACCATTTACAGTCTCAGAGCAGATGGTTAGAGCTGCCTGAAGCGGGCTCTGTAGGTTCCCAGGGAAGGATGTCCTGGATCCTCATGGCGAGTGAGCAAGCCTTTAGGTCATTTCTAACCACAGAACACCTGTCCGAGGTGATGCAGAATGAAGGGTGTCCAGCCAGGCCTTCCCATGGGATAAGGCGAGCTCGTGGATAGCCTGCCTGGCCAAGTGGCCCCTGGTACAGAGGGCCGTGGTGGACACGTGGTGCCGTCTTGTCTTCCAGCTCCCTCTCCAGCCACCAGAGCAGCCTCGCCTCCACGCACATGCCGCTCTCCGCCAGCACATCCCACACAGTAAGTGTTCCTACTCCCCCACCCACTCCCTCCTTAGCTGGCTTGGGGCCTAGGCTTGGGCAGGGTGAGGGGAGGCTGTGGTTTGTGAATCCGAATATCCGGATACTCTAATCACTTGGCTGTGATGTCTCATCTAGGTTCATGGTTTGAACGGATAATTTCCTAGGCCCCATGGAGGACATGTGGTTCATGCCTCTGTGGTGAAATCGGTTCTCCAGACCTGATACGATGGGCAGGGCTGTTGGGTGGTGAATTTGTTTCCCAGAATTCACTATTCATTCTAGGAGACCTTTCTGCCTGGCAGGGTTGGTTTTATTTTCTGGGACTTCTTTGCAAGCTTTTTAGAGGAAAGTCGACTTGTTGCTAACTTCTGCTTGGCACCTATTGCATGTCATGTCCGACTCTCTGTGACCCTGTGGACTGGGCTGTGCTAAAAGTCCAGTTTTATCAAGAGCAATGCTTCTGGAGAACACTCTGGTACTTTGTGAAGTCCATTGTAGAGAGAGTGTGTGAAGGGAAAGGAAGAGTCTTTGAGACGGACAGATGGTCCAGCCAGTGTTACCGCATCCAGTGTGTGTGGTCATGGGGCCTTCACTCCAGCCAGCTCAGGCCGTCTTCTCCAGCTCAGGGGTGGGGGCTTTGGGAAGGTCCTGTTGCAGAAGCATGTGTGGAGCGTAGAGAGGCAAGAATAGAAGTGCGGGCAGGGTGCCAGCTGGGGAGGTCCCGATGTGTTGAAGGGTGACCCTAGATCGTGGTTACGGAAGTCTCGGCATCTAAGCTTGAAGCTGGGAGCATGGTCTCGGGGCTCAGTCTACACTGTGGGATGAGGCAGCGTAGGGGGTGGAGACAGTTCCAAAAGCTGGGAGAGATTGGAACATGGAAGGAAAGGCTCCAGGAAAGAACCAAGTGCCCCCTCCCAGGAGACAGCAGGCTTCCACAAGGTGGGAGTAGGTGGTCTTCAAGCAGGGAGGGAAGTTTTGGGCCCAGGTGAATGGGGGAGTTGGGAAATTGGCAAATTAGTTTCTTCTGAAGAAGACGTCAAATCTTTTGTCGTAGAATGAAGTGGTGGAAAAGGTTCAGTCCTGTCTTTCATCAGTATCTGGCCAACATTGTGGCATCCCTATTCTAGCTTAAGTGAAATCGGTTTATACGTAATTCTTTGCTTGAAACACACAGATCACTGTCTTCCTAGCAGAGATTGGTGT
>NW_011494713.1:4377759-4385589 GCF_000754665.1 Bison bison bison
GTGACTGTCTCTGTCCTTGGAGTAAGCTGCCTGCCCACCACCTATGCCTTGTGTTTGGCCAGTGGGTGCCCTGCGATGTCCCCTTTGTGAGCCCTGGAGCGCTGGCCTCCCATCCTGGGCGCTGTTGCTCTCGTGGTCCGCTGCACTCTGTCTTGGCAGGAACTGTGTCATACGGTCCCAGTGGCCGCCACCAGAACTGCCTCGTGCAGTTGCTAAGGTGGTCACTGAGTCACAGGACTCAGTAACAAAAGACGTAAAAGACACACACTGAAAAGCTTTTGTCTCTTTTCTGCTTGGCTTTGCCCCTTTTCCTATTATTTTCTTGATCTTCTAGACTTTGTTTTCTTAACCTATCAAATGCATACACGGTCATTTTCCTTTCTGCTCTTTTCCTTGTCCTGTAATGTAAATAGGAACATTCTATACAGTTCCCTATATCTTTCCCCCTCACTCAACAGTGTATCTTTAGGAGGTTTCTGTGTTGGATCAGAGTTCTTTGTTCTTTTTTCACAGCTCTGCTGCATTGGATTATTTAGTAGTCCTCCTCTGATGGAACTTGAGGGCCATTTTCAGTTTTGATATCCCAGAAATATTGCGGGTTTGGTTCTAGACCACTGTTATAAAGTGAATAATGTGGGAGAGTCGGTCGCAGAAATCTTTTGATTTTTTTAGTGCATAGAAGTTTTGTTCACACTCTAGTCTATTATGTGTGCAATAACATTATGTCCAAAAAATACAACATATTCATCTTTTTTTCCTTCTGCCTTGCTGCAGTAACATTACGTCTAAAAAATACAACATATTTTTCTTTTTCACTCACTGATCCTGTGGCATGCAAGATCTTAATTCCCCAACCAGAAATCCAACCCATGACCCCTGCAGTGGAAGCATGGGGGTTTTCACCAGCAGACTGCCAGGGAAGTCCCCCAATATAAGTATCTTAGTTAGTAAATACATTAGCTAAAAATGCCGGCTATCACCTGAGCCTTCGAGCAGGTTGTAATCTTTTTGCATTTGTAACGTCAGAGGTCACTGATCATCATAACAAATATTATGAAAAGTTTTGAAATATTGTGAGAATTACTAAAATGTGACACAGAGATGAAAAGTAAGCCAGCGCTGTTGGAAAATTGGCACCAATAGACCTGCTTGACCCCCCAGTTGCCTTGGACCTTCACTTTGTAGGAAACGCAGTATCTGCAAAGCACAAGAACGAGAGACGGAGCTGTGCAGACAGTGGTGTACAGCCTTCTGCACACGCTGTGTCTGCAGGATAGACTCCGGGGTGGAATTGCAGGCATCTGTCATGTTACACACATGGCTCTGCGTAGTGATTTCAGCCCACGTACCTCTCATTGGCAAACAGTGACGTGTCTTCTTTCTCCACTGCCTCCTAAAATGATGTTACCAAATATTTGTATTTTTCTAATGTGTTAATAGAAGAATGACCTGTCAGTATAGTGTTTAACTGAAAGAGCTTGAACATCTATTTTATACATTGGTAAACCATTACATTTCCTTTTGGCTGAGATGTTTACATTTTTCTGTCCAGTCTGTGGTATTTATTTCTATAGTTGGGAGACTAGTAAGTAGCCCTTTGTGATGGGAAGTGCAAATATTTTTCCTAGGTTTGTTGTTTTAGAAATCGTTCTGACTTTTAAATAGTCAGGTATATCATAATCTGTTAGAGCCAGGTCTCTCCCACTTTGTAAAGGATCTCGTCTTTTCTCCTGCCCCTCGTGGTCTGTGGAAGGTGTGGTCAGCTGTGCTCTCCTGGGCCCATCTGGAGAGCTGAGTGACGGCCCCATCACATGGACTAAGCGGGCCAGCAGCTTGTCTTCTTCACGGATTCGAGAGGTGGAAGGGCAGATTCAGGGACCCTTTCAGGGCCCTCAAGGCAGGAGAGGCTCTCTGGATGACTCCTGAGTGCCTATGGATTCCCCCCACTCCCCACACTGCCAGTGTTTTTTTTTTAATCCTGTGGTTGAAAGGTTGGGTGGCCAGTGACATCACAGTGCAGTGGTCAGAGCTGTTTCTGACTCTGGCTGGTGTCCTTGGGTGGATGCTGGGCTCTGTGCAGGGGATCGTGAAGTATGGGTAGTGGGCAGCCTCAGCCCCACTCTGGGCCCTTCTCTGGCTGGTCTGTCTCTCCATCTCGGTAGAAGGGGCAGAAGTCCTGGGGAGCCCCAGGAGACCAGAATTTTCGGAGTCTGCACTTGCTGAACCGGATCTGGTTGCTAGTGCCTGGGCGGGCAGGGCAGCCTGTGGGGCTGGGGCCTGCACAGTCGTCTGGGCCCTGGACGACTTCTCCTGGTCTTTCCTGTTCTTCAGCTTCGCGTCAGTTTCCCGGCTTCTTTGTGGTGCACACGTTCAGTCTTACAGAACCTTTTCTTCTGTCTTCGGCCCTCACTTTGCCCAACCAGGTGTATCTCGTCTAGCCTCCTCTCAACCCTCGAAACCCTTTTTGCCACCTTGGTACTGGCAGCTGGGTAGGGCCCTTGGCTCTCAGGCTCTTCAAAGCTTTCGCTGGGCTTTGCCCTTCTTTCCTTGGTGGCTCTTCTCGGGCAGGCCTAGGGCCGGGCCATGCCCTTCCTGGTGTAGACCCTGAGGACCTACAGAATATCCTCACATGCTGGAGCAAAGGCCACCTGCGGCTTCAGGTCAGAGGTGCCCAGGAGGCCTTGCCTTGGGCTGGGCTGCCGTGGCCTGGGCTCTACCCTCCTGTTTTATGAGGTGGGTTTTCACCTCCTATTGAGATTCTCTGTGTTCATCTATAAACTAAGGTTTACTTGAGGTTTCTGTGCCTGTTTCAGTTACCAGAGCATGAGCAACTTGAGCGATTTTTAGGAGGATTTTTGGTCATAAATCTCAGTTGTGGTGGTCAGATACTCAGCTGACCAGTTGTGTCCCCATGGCTTCAGTGAGGGGCCAGGGCGAGCACACAGGTCAGCCTGAGGCCGTGGGCGCACAGCCCAGGCCAGTCCTCGTGCATTCTCTGCTCTGCCCCTAGATCCATGTGCCCTGGCTTTTCTGTTTTGCCAGCATGCCAGCGTGGACAGCGCCCCTTCCCTACAGCCCTCGGCCACCTTCTCAACGGCAGCAACTTCAGCCTCGAGCGCCGTGTCCTCAGGGCTCAGCTTGCCGAGCGGCATGAACACGGTCAGCAGCCTGTGCCTGGGCAATGCCCCCGGGAGTGCCCCCAGCAGCAGCGCCAGGGCTGCGCCTTTGATGACCTCAGGTGTGTTCCCGTGGCCTGGCCAGCCCTCCTCCCTCCGTCAAGAGTATAGCCTGGCTTCCTGGGAGCAGGCCCCGGTGGGCAGCCATGGGGGTTCACGGGCATTGAAAGCGCACAGCTGTGTCCGGCTCTGCCCCTACGGGCTTCTCTGTCCCACTGACCTCCTGAGGCCTGGTTCTTCCAGAGCTGGGATTGGGGTGGGGGCCAGATCCTGGCTGATGGTGAAATCGGTTTTGCGGGGGAGGATGCTCCCTGGACAGGATTCCCGGCAGCCTTTCTGCTTGGAGCGCTCCGTTCTTTTCTGTCCTTGCTCATCCCTGCAGCTGAGGTGACGGGGCAGCTCTCATGGGCTGCTCCTGGTCAGTTTGTGTGACTGCCCATCAGCCAGACCTGGGCAGGCTGTGTGGGCCCAGCCAACTGTGGTTTGCTAGCAGCTCACCCCCTGTGGCCCAGCCTGTCCCTGTCCTGGGGCTACCCGGTCTGCTGCGTTCTGCTGTGCCCCAGTAGCTGAGGAATTGTACTCGTGTGGGGGCCACGTCACTCCATTTGATTTTTGCCCTCCAGGCAAAGCGCCCCCTAACCTGCCCCAGGGGGTGCCTCCCCTGCTGCACAACCAGTACCTCGTGGGCCCCGGAGGACTGCTTCCTGCCTACCCGGTGAGCACGCCCGGCTCCCCTCAGCCCAGCTGGCCTTGGGCGGTCTTGAGTTGCCTCCACTCCCCCTGAGGGCAGCTCTACCCTTAGACCCTGGGCCTTTCTCTAGCTGGACTCAGTCAAGGCGGGGCGTCTGCCCACAGCAGCTCGTCCCCGTCTCCTTCCTGCACGTGTCCTCCGCCTCCAGCCTTGTTTTTGGCCCCATGTGGGCCGGGTTCCCCAGGGGTGGCGTGTGGTCTCTCACAGCTTTTGTGTCCTCACGCAGATTTACGGCTATGACGAGCTCCAGATGCTGCAGTCACGGCTGCCAATGGTGAGTGGGGTTTGGGTGAGGCTGGGAGGCTTCAGGCTCTGAGTCTCACGCATCCCACCTGCTGTCTGGCCTTCAGGACACATCCCACCTGAGGACGCCCTCAGCACGCAGCCGGGAAAGCTGCTGTGATGGTGCTGCTGGTGCAGCTGTAGCCTGGGGACCTTGAAGTTCTTTGGCACCTGGGGCCCCAGTAGGCAGTTTCTCTAGCAAATGTGGGTCCTTCTCTTCCCTTAAGCCTCCCCCCATTAAAAAATAAAACAACCGACCAGGACATGGGGTTACTTGTCTGCCCCTAGGCTTTTAATAAAGTCCTGTCCTTCAAAGTGCCATCCATCTAGTGTCTGGCTTCTGCAGTGGCCATCAGTGATGGCAGCGTTGTTCTTTGGAGTGAGTGGCTGGAGCAGACAGTCTTGAAGGGCCCTTCCAGGTTTAGCCTGCCATCTGTTTGTAAGATTGCTGGCCCTGGGATATCTCTGATTGCTGAGGTCAGTGTTGCCTGTTTTGGCCCTTGCTCCCAGGACAAGGCACTGGGCCTTCTCTGGGATGTGGCCGCATGAACAGGACGCAGTGCAGGAGTGGGACGTAAGGAGGCATGCACCCTGCCTCGACAGCCTGCAGGCTCCTGTCCTGCTGCTTCCTTCTTGGTCTGCTGTTTAGCAGACTCCTGATCATTTTCAGCAGTCTGGGGCATCTGTCACATTGTCAGAGAGTAATAGCTATTTGGACACTGATACCAGCTCTGTTGGGCACAGGCTTTCCTTTTCCCCAAGTGAAGGTGAGGTGTCCTTTGTCAGACTGAAGACTGGAGTGGAGGGCCCCCCGCCCCGGCCCCTCTTCGTGCAGGGCAGCGAGGTGGCCTCCACAAGTAGTGTTGCCCGCTCTGGGCTGACCGCAGAGAGCTCAGGGAGCTGTGGGCACCGGGCCCAGTGGCTGAAGCTTGTTTCTCTTGGGAGACTCTTTCATCTGCTGGAGTATTTCCAGAGGCTTGTAGCTGGGCTGTTCTTCCCCAGGGTGCAAACCAGCAGCCACTGCAAACCCATACTACTGCCCGAGGGCCTGTGGGGCTTTCTGCCCACATCCCTGGAGGGCCCAGGAAGGTATTGAGGATGTACTGGCAGATTTCTATGGTGTAAAACAGAACTCAGGGTCTCTGGGGATGCCTTAAGCCCTAGGCTTTGCAGGGAAACAAGGAAGCGTGACCCAGGTCCTCCTGACACTCAGGAAACCTCGCAGCCCCAGGGCCTCAGAGGTGGAATGTGGGAGCTGGTTCTGAAAGACGAGTCTGTGGTGGTGCCTGGTTGGGCCCCTCAGAGTGACTTGGTGGGATTCCAGGCCCGGGGGTCGTCCTGCTTCATACTCTGTTCATCTTTTTGTGCCTTAGAAGAAATCACTTGTGAGCCTGTCTTTGGAGATAGGGGTCGTTTCCTAGCCTCTGGTGCGTCTGTGCTCGTTTCCACCTTGGGGTTTTCCTCCGTGAAGGAGTAGCCCCCTTGGGCTTCCTGCAGGCCGGTCCCCACTTGAACCCTGCCAGCTGTGCTTCCCTAGCAGCCCTCCTCTCAGGCATTTTATGTCACAGGTGGATGCTGGTGAGGGTCATGGGCCAAATGAATTCCAGTGCCTTCTCCAGTGAGAGGGACTCTAAGGGACAGCTAGGAAAGTTACCTGGACAAGTAGAAACCTGAGGAGGAGGAGGAGCCTCAAGGGTTTAACAGGTCAGGGCAGCAATTACCAGTAGGCACACGTCAGTCCTGAGCTAGGAGACCAGCCCTCTACCCAAACAGCCCTGACGCTGCACAAGAGCTGGGAGAAGTGTGTGTGCAGAGGTGAGACACAGTGAAGCCCCGTGGAGAAGGGGAGGCCTGCCCTGCCCCTTACTACCCAGGGCTTGCCAGACCTCGACATACTGCACCTGGGGCCTCTGAGCCGAGGGGAAGCCCTCCTGCTTTCCTCGTGGGCAGCAGTCTCCCAGAAAAGCACCCACACCCTCTGGATCCACTTTGGCTTCATTGCCAGGAAATCTCCCAAGAAATCCATAGCATCGTCAGCCCAGGAAGATGTGTGTGATTGGGATCCAGTGGCTCTGCCCCTGAAGGCTGAGGGACTGGTCAGTGTGTCTACATGCTATGTGGCTGCCACAACTCTGAAGGGCACCGTTTGTTTTGAATTTTCCGAGTGCTGCCCTCTGGTGGTCCAGTCAGGAACGTGGCCTTCCCTGGAGTACCCAGCTGCCTGCAAGGCCCTCTGTCCTAGGAGTGGGTGAAGCCATTCTGCTGACCGAGTCTCTGGTCTCTCCTAGGATTACTATGGGATCCCTTTCGCTACACCCCCAGCCCTCACCAATCGAGATGGGAGCCTCACTAATAACCCGTATTCAGGTTAGTCGTCTTCAGGGGGTTAGGAGTAGGGGCTGCTCAAAGGACTGGCCTGTGACCCATCCCAGGAGCCTGGAAACAAACGGAAGGGCTGCAGAGACCTGCCAGCTTCCTGTTGTTGAGCCAGCCCTGTTCCTATTTGCAGGGGCCTGTCTGACTTTTTCCTCCTGCTGGGATGAAGGGTGGGGACTGCATCAGTGCCCCTGTTCCCCTAGGTGATGTCACCAAGTTTGGCCGAGGTGACTCTGCGTCCCCTGCACCCCCCACCACCCTGGCTCAGCCACAGCAGAGCCAGTCCCAGGCCCACCACACGGCTCAGCAGCCCTTTCTGAGTCCCGCCCTGCCGCCTGGCTACAGCTACACTGGCCTCCCCTACTACACAGGCGTGCCCAGTGCCTTCCAGTATGGGCCCACCATGTTTGTGAGTATCGGTGGGGGTGTTCCTCCAGCTCCAGGGAGCAGAAGCAGGGAGGGGGGGACAGGTCCCCACTCGGGCTCACCTGGCCTTGAAGAATGGGTCAAGGCTGGGGGCGATGTTCCTGTTTCATCTGCTTGGAGACCTAGCAGGCATGGCACTAGTAAAGACACATCCCTGGTGGTGGTGCCACCTGCTGCCCGAGGCTGAGCTGGGGCGACCTGCTCCCCTCACTCTGTTCTCCACTAATGCTCCTGCTTGTCCCTCCCCCAGGTCCCTCCGGCCTCAGCCAAGCAGCATGGTGTGAGCCTCAGCACCCCCAGCACCCCTTTCCAGCAGGCCAGCGGTTACGGCCAGCACAGCTACGGCACAGGTGAGGGTGCTCCCAGCCCAGAGAGGCATGGGCAGGACTGGCTCACCGAGCTCACACACGCCTCTTGTCCCCGCCATGCTAGGTTATGACGACCTGACCCCGGGCACCGCAGCCGGAGACTACAGCAAGGGTGGCTATGGTGGATCATCACAGACACAGAACAAGGCTGCAAGCTCTGGGCCTGGCAAAGGTAGCATCACCCCCTTACGTCCAGGATTGAGGCCCAAAGCAGTTGTCTGCCACCCTGACTCCTTCTCAGGCGAGGCCGTCCCAGAGGGCCCCTGGAGGTTGGGGAGACTGGAGCTGGGCCCTGCTGCTATGGGAACCACCCACCGCTTTCCCTTCCAGGAGTGTCGGCGACTTCGAGCACCTCTGGCCTCCCTGATATGACCGGGTCTGTCTACAACAAGACTCAGGTGAGGGGGGCCTGGCGCTGAGGGGCCAGGCTGGGGCAGCTGCCGCCCGGCTG
>NW_011494713.1:4385809-4425127 GCF_000754665.1 Bison bison bison
AGGCCAGGTTCCCCTACCATTACTCGAGAGCAATGACGCGCCCCCGCCGTTCCTGCACATCCTGCCGGCCCACCAGCAGGCTCCTTCGCAGCTGCTGCACCACCATCTTCCGCAGGATGCTCAGGTGAGCTGTCAGAGGCAGAGGCCACCTGGCCCTGTACACCCAGGTGGGGGTTGATGGTGGTCCGCTTCAGCCTTGACCGCCTTCTCTCCTCCTCAGAGCGGCTCCGGTCAGCGCAACCAGCCCAGCTCACTGCAGCCCAAGTCGCAAGCCTCCAAACCTGCCTACAGCAACTCTCCATACTGGACAAACTGAACCCTGAGCGGGGCAAGCGGGGCAAGCGGGGCGGGCTGGGCGGGCTTTCCCTGGGGAGGAGAAAACACATGGAGCCCATTTCTCTGGGAGCCCGGCGCCCTTTCCTAGAATTCCTGAGACATGTAACTGTGTCAGCCGAGCCTCTGTGGGGGAGCCTGCCTCCCAGACTCGCTATTGTATGTAATGTATTTATGTATGTATTTGTAAATGTGATACAAGTCTTAGGGGAGTGGGGAGCAGCTGCTACTCTCCCCACTGAAGCCCCTTCTTGCTGTAGCAAAAGAAGCCCCCCTCCCCTCTGCCTCAGGCCTTCTCCCTAGCCCCCTGCACGGGCAGTGTCTGGAGGGGCTGGCTTAGGGCAGTTTGGATACTAGGGTCTGGTACCAATGAAGAATCACGATTTATCTCCCTTGTAAACCATCATTTGAGTTTTTGTCCCTGTGTAATTACTTTCTCCCTCACTTTTTGAGAAACTGGTCCTTCTGTCATTTGTCATGTTCCCCTCCCTCCAAATCTTGATCTGGGAATAGCAGAGATATATCCCCCACCCAACATGAAAGTGGCACCTATTTGTCTCCATAGAGAGCAGGGGCGTCTGGTTTTGTCCCCAGACTTGCCTTCCTCTGGCTGACCATTCTTAATTCTGAATTTGCGCTCAGATAGTCAGCCAGTCAGCTCCCCCCTTAAAAAAAAAAATCAGAAATGTTTTCATTTTGGTGAGAGCACATCTTCAGCAAAGGCTCCTCTATTCCAGTTGTCCTGAACCAGGAGGGTGACTATTTCGGAGGTTTTCTCTTTTGCCCAAACTCCACCTAATAAAGTTCTGAGAGCATGCTTGGTCTCTTGTATGGTGTGACTGAAGGAGGGCTCAGGGCAGAGGTGTCTTCATTACAGTGCCGGGTACCCTGGACTTCACAGGGTTGAAGCAGAACTCAATGTCTTATAGTAAGAGGTCATCAGGGCTTCAGTGGGTATTTGGGTATTACAGGGAGATGGCAAAGGTAAAGGATACAGCTGACAAGGTAGCTAACCCCCCTGACATCGCACAGACATTGCCCATTACCTTTGCTTTGCTTGCAACTCTGTAACAGACCTAGGGGACAAGCAGGGTAATTTGCTTTCCAACCAAAGTTAAGAGTTGAGTTCTTAAGTTCTTTAGTTCTTAGTTCTAGGCCTGTGAGAGAGTTTGAATAGTTAAGCTCTCTGTCCTTTGCTTTTCATCAGCCAAATGCCATCTTGACTGATAGCTGTAACAAGTCAGTCAAAGTGCTGTGAAGTAGGTAAGTGGGTCCTGAGCTAAATTGCTCTACAAGGTCCCAAGGAACTATTCACCTGAGGCCAGGAGTCTGACTTCCCTTAAGCTCCTCCCTCTTGATTCCAGGCCACCAGTGCAGAAGGAACCGGGGCCATAAAACTATCCATGTGTCTTGCCAGGAGGCAAATCTCCATGCTTGTCGAGGCATAGATGTAGTTCAACCTGGCAGCTAGTTCAGGGCCCTGAGGTGTTTCCCAGAGCATTACATTATAGCGTCTGGTTTCAGGTCAGCAGGCTGGATGGGAACCAGCCCGGGGGCAGTCCTCATTTCCGCTGCTTTTGACCTCTAAAATCAACGGTCATTCATCAGATATGTTGAGCACTGCTGGCTGGCTTAAAAGGTTAAGTGTCCACAACTGAAACTTATCACTATCATGGCACCTATTGCCTCCTAATCACTGATTTTAACAGCAGGAAGTTAAGATGACAAGCGACAAGAAAAACAAAAAACTTGCCTAAGGAGGGCAGTGGAGCACCCGTCCGTCAGTCACCGACCTACTTGTACCAGCAGATTGTGCCCTATTTCAGAATTAAGGTTAACATGTCTTTAGTAACCTTTCTTAAACTAGTAAGGATTTGTTTTTGTTTTTGTTTTTAATTTTTCAGCTAAGTCCTGTGTATAATCTGGAACACAGGAAGTATTAAGATCACCTTTTAACACACAAAAAAGAAAAGGGTCATTCCATGGGGAAGTAGCAATACAGGTATATTTTATTTCACATTTTATTAGTAGACAGATGGGCAGAAAAAGACAAAAATAAACCACTAAAGGGGAAGTTGAACACAAAATGCATCAGATAATCTTTTCTCATAAGTTAAACTGAAGAAAAACATCTACAATTTCAGCTAAGAAAACTATTAAAGTCAGGTGTGTCCTGCTGGTTTCAGAAGAGTTGAAAATTGCATCTGAATCTTTGTAAATGTAAACCTTTTTTTAAAAATCAGGATGGGGGTGGGGTGGGGTGGAGGGTTAATTTTCAATGGAGAACTACACATTTTCCCCTTCAATCACTTACTATGTATTTTCCAAACGTAAGGAAACCAGCAAATAAAGAAGCAAATAATTACCAGGAAAGAAGAAGGGACTACAAAAAAGTTTGGCTAACAGAAAAGAACTCTGGAATGATGTGAAATGAAAGTGGGGAAGACTGTGAGAAGCAACAACAAAATCACGATGATACACTTTGTCCACCCAGCCTCAAAATACACAGACCTGAAGAGCATCCAGAGGCCTCCGCTAGAATCTGAAGGAACCTCAAATTGCAGGGTGGTTTCTGAATTCATGTTACACCAAACAGCACAACTGTACTCCCAAGTTTGCGGCCTGAGCCCGAGATCTCCACTCCCAAAGGCAATCACATGCTCCCGAGGTTGTGGCCTGAGCCCGAGATCTCCACTCCCAAAGGCAACCACATGCTCAAGGTCTCCTGTGTCTGGTGTTCTCAGGACAGAGCTCTGGAACCAGCACCTGGGTTTACAAGTCAGAGCTATCCGAACGTCCACCTTCTAGCAATTCTGGCAAATCAACACACACCCCAGTCTTTTCTGGAATTGATTGTACTCTCATCAGTGGCAAACCTAGCCCTCAAAAGTAAACCCCAAAGGGCTAAGAGGTACAACCTCCACCTGGCTCTCTGGCTCCCTGAGTCAATGTGCAACAGAGGCCACAGGGCCTAATGGGACAGCACCTCCCACAATGCCAAAGTGTCTGGCCTGCCCTGGGAGAGAAATGCTTCAGCAGGAAGGGGAAAGGCTTAGTTTTAAGGTTCCAAGAGTAAGACCAAGCTACTGGCTGTAAACGTGGGGGGCGGGGGTGGGGTGTGTGTGTGTGTAGTAGTGGAGGGTGAGAGTACATGTGGGGCGTAAAAAGCTACTTTCAGCATCACTATTCATCACAAGAGAGCTGCTTTGTTTTCTGAATCTGACCACAGTTGTTGATTCAGAGGTGCAGGTAGCCCCATGGAGTTTGGACAGATTCTGGGACCAGGCTCAACATTGTCCCACATGAACCTTAGCATGTTTAACGTTCCCAATTTAATACTAGACCAAACCTAAGATTCCAAAGAGGGCTGCTGGGAATTAGTCAGCAAATGTTTGGAGAGTCTGAAGAGCGAATGAAAACCCTGAGATCAGAAAGGAAGGAGGAACTAAGGACCTAAGCATCACTTACTCTGTCCTAGGATCCATCCTACCCCTGTCCCTCATCAACCCTTTCATTCTTTCTGAGCTGTACGATCTGAAGAAAAGGAGTTGATGCTAGCGCACAGGGATCTGAAGTAAGTTCATAGCGGTATTTTTCCCACTGAAAAGAACACTGCCCTCTTACGCACTGGCCCGCCCCCACAAGAAACAAAAATCGCCACGTACAGAAGTCCCTGGTTGGTGAAGGCTGATGGAACTTGATATTGAAGTAACACACGATCGGCACAAGGGAAATCAAAGCTGCAGTAATTGTGCGGCAGGAAGATGTAGTGTTGCCTGGACACTGCCTGCAGCCAACTCCCCTGGCCCTGCCAGAAGAGACAAAGCAGCTCAGGGGAAAGCTCCATGCACAACTTCTGCTTGTACTCCGCAGCCCGAGTACATCAAAAGGAGACAAAAGTCGGGGTCACATCCAATGAGGAAAGCGGGAACCAGTCACTCAGGTCTCACATATATCCACAGTTACCACTATCAGTATAAGCAGCTCAATGAAAACCAAAATCTTAAACACATGCACCTAGTATTAATACTGAGTAATTAAAACCTCGCTACTTAAAAAAAAATGCTCGTGAGAGTGTATCTTTCAGGGAAAGGCCGTGTTACATATATGAAACAGATGTTGTCTCTCCCAACAGTGGTCACCAGCAGTTTGACTTTCCCCCAGCAGCATCAACCAAAACTGGCATAGTGATTTTAAATCTCTGTTCCCATCACTAAGTCTCCACACACTCACGCTAATCCCCCCTCTCTCCCCCAACTCCCTGGGGGGCAAAAATAACTCTGCCTTCAAAATAAATAGCAATCAGTTCTATGTAAAGTATGAATATTTATTTCAGGGTTTAGATCCCAATTTCAAAAAACAAAATCTGATTCCTCTCTTCTGTGTGAGGAGGATTTCCTGGAGGCTGACGGTTCTGTGCCCTTAGGAACATGTCTCATCAGGTTCAGAACAAAGTCCCTGACGCCCACTGTACCCCAGCCTTAAGAAACAAAACTCACCATCATGGGGCTGAACAAATGCACACACACGTAAATGAGCAGCTAAACCTTGGCAAATCTGCTTAAAAAAAAAAAAAAGTTTGTTTTCTGGGGGTTTTGTGGTGGTTTTCTTTTGCTACCCAGCATATGCAGCACTTGTGAACTCCCAATGGGTTCCCAGCTTTAAACACATTAAACGTCTTGGTGAAAGACTAATTCTTCAAGAATCTAAAAATGGACCAAACGTGTTTTGCTGTGAACGCTTTGTAGAGACGAAGTGAGGCGAGTTTGGATTTAAAGAAAGGGGAAAAAAAAGAATCAATACAGTGATGGAAGGGTAAAGAATGCAAGAATTCAGACATTCTGTGGAGGACTACTTTCTCTCCATTAAGAGGTCCATAAAAAGGAGCAAACTGAGATCCATAAGGGGGGTCAGCAGGAGCCGTGTTTGTTTTCCCCACCCCCGTGATAGCTTTTTGCTGAGGGGCCACTGCTAGGTCCCCACTTGCTCCCCTCCCTTTGGCCTGAGACGGCAGGGCAGTACAGGGGCCTTGAAGGAGCACGTCACGACTCCTCATTTCCAGAATCGTCATCATCGTAACAGTCGGCATCTTCCTCCTCCTCATCTTCATCATCAATGTCATCGTCGTACAAGTCGTCATAAAGCAAATCTGAGCTGTTGTCATTGGAAGGCACTTTAGTTTTGATGCAGTATTCCGCCAGGGTCGTAGGGACCTTCACTCCATCCTTTTCTGCTTCGGCTTTAGTGGCTGACACCTGTTTCCTGAAGACAGGATAGTTTATGTAAGTCTCTGGAACGTGGATTTATAATTGGCCAAAATAATCCAAACGTCTTTGTGACTTGGGGTTTTGAACTTTAGAACCTGTCTACTTAAAAGCATCTTTGACAAATACCCTCTACTACACCAGAAGTTCCAGCCCATCAGGTACCCGTCTGAAGGATAATGACCCTTCTGAAGGGTGTTTGAAGCCATGGATCTCAAATACTGGTTAGCTGGAAATCACCTCACATTTTTTTTCCAGTTGGTCTCACACTAAACCTAGAATGCAGGCCCCAACAACTCAATAATCCTCCTACTTGGAGTAAAATCCAAATATCTCATGTTAAATTCAAAGTCCTGCATGATCCACCTGCCTACCACTTCACTGCTTTCTCCAATTCCAAAACATTCAGACCACTCTGGGGTATTTTTTAGTACCTTCAAACACACCTAGTTTTTCTGTGTGGATCAGCTGTTCTGCCCTACACATATGAACTTATGAACATATGTCATCTGAGAGGAGGCTTGTTCTGACAGAAAAGGAGCCATCTTGTCATTCCTTCATATTATCCTACTTCCTCACTTGTTCACCTTTCTGTCATTTTCTCCCCTGAATGTGAGCAAAGACCTTGTCTATCTTAGTTAATTCTGTTCCCTTGCTGCTTAGAGTGCAGTCTGTCATACACAGCTGTGTGACAAATACTGATTGTATGAATGCATGAAGGTTGTTTCCTTCAATAAGTATGAAAATTTGATCCCTCAACGGGTTAGAGAAACTGAACTTAAAACATCAAACCACTATTCTCCCCGTCTTCCTTTTAATTAGACTCCTCTCGGTTGATCTTGCTGCCTTGCATGCTGGTGTTGAGGCTTTCAGGCTTGAATCTCTCTTCTCACAATCTCCTCCTGGGACCACCTTATCCATTCCCATGGTTCTAACCCTTCATACTGACAGCACTCAAATCATCAGGGTCCAGCCTAGACTTCTCTCTCTTCTGAACCCTATTCCCTTCTCCGTGCTGATGGAGATGGAATCCTAACGCGCAAGTCTTCATCTGTCTGGTCTGTCACTGTCCACCTCTGTGGCCAGTTTCTCCCATCTTTCTTCTCTCACCTCCTTACTTCAAAGTCCTAAATATTTTCAAATCTGTTTTCTCATTCTTGTTTGTCACTTCGTCAGTTTCGTCTTCATCTCTGCCTCCTCAGATCTCAGCTGGTCTCCTGGTCAATCACTTTCCTTTGGAACTCAAATAGGATTATCCTTTCACACACAGTCTTTAAGTGACACTCTGTCACCTCCTGCTGACTTCACTGTCTTTTAAGACCTGATGCTTTTCTTAATTTCCCACCAATTCTCAAATTAGAATTCACCATTCTCTTGACATGTCATGCTGTCATACACCTGTGTTTCAGTAAACATGTTTCTCCCTCTCTCTGAAAAATTCTTGGTTAAGACTCTCTCCTAGAAACATATTATACATTCCTTCCACTGTATCTTGTTTGTGTTTCTGTAGTTGCACTTATCCTATTACACAGTCATTTGTTTGTTTACAAACAGAAGTATGAATTCCCTTAAGGAAAAAGACTATGCCTGACATCCAACCTTCCCATGAACATCAGACTTCCATCTGACAATTTTATGAAGAATTCCCATTTTCCAATCCTCAGTCCACTTCCACACTCAACTTCTTACTACTTACACTAGTTATCTTCAATCTTTGGTATAAACCAGTCACCTAAGTGGCTGGTAAAAACAAAATACAGATGCCCAGATTCTATCCTTGCAATTTCATTAAATGACTGTGGATTAGAGAGAGGGTCTGGAGGTGATTTACAGATAACTTATTCAACTGTCAGATGACATGCATTAAAAAAAAATCACATGGTATTGTGCCAACTAGATTTATAGAGAGGGACTTTTTAAATAAATTCGAGTGCTTACTAAAATTCATATACACAGAATGGGCTGGAATTGTCCCTGGGGCTCTACCAATCCTTAAGTACTGTTAGGAAAACCTTTTATTCTATGCAGGATATAACTAGAAATGAATGGCTGAGCCTAATACCATCTACCTTTTTATTTCCTTCTACAGATGGGAAAATTAAAGACCCTCAAAAGTTAACTGATAGGGGCTTCCCTGGTGGTCTAGCAGCTAAGACTTCACACTTTCAGTGCAGGGGACATGGGTTTGATCCCTGGTTTGGGAACTAAGATCCCACAGGCTGCAACTAAAGATCCCGCACGCCATAACTAAGACCCGGGGCAGCTACATAAATAAATAAATAACTATATATATAAAGTTAACTTATAAAAGGTCATGTGAGGCATGGCAGAGCTAGGAGTATACTCCAAGTCTCCTGATTCTTATTCCATTCTGTTAAATCATGTACTACAGTTGCTGATAACGATTGTAGGGTAAGGGAGTTAGGCGAGGATGATTCTTGGAAGACGCTGCTGTGGTTAAAAACGTCAATAATTTATAGGATTTCATTAATAAAAATTTGAAAACAAAAATATCTGGAATAGACATCTGGAATACCTTGGGTGTTTGCTACACTTAAAGGGCATGTTGAAAGCCTAGAACAGTGTCCCTAAACTGATCAGGAGGAAGAGTTTGCAAACTCGACTAGCCAGAACATGGAAGTTCTCACATGTACACCCATGGCAGATTCAAGTCAATGTATGGCAAAACCAATACGATATTGTAAAGTTAAAAAAAAAAAAGAACATGGAAGTTCTGGAAATCAGATCTGCTGTTCTCTCAAAAGCCAGTATCATTAGGCTCAGGCACAAATCTCTTCCCAAACGATACATCTAATTGGCAAACACAGAGTCGACATTTAAGTTCAATTTAAGCCCTTGGTTCCAGGATATACTTTGATTTTGTATGAAGACTTGAAGCAAACAGAAGACAAAACAAAACACCTTACCTAATGATTTCAGCATATTCTTTGTCTTTTCCTTTACTGTCCCTCCATTTCCTGAACATAACCGAAGCATCCACATTGGCTGGGGAGAAGGTGTTGGGCTCATTAAGCAATGAGATTACACTTAACAGGATAGTCCTAGAAACAGGAAAAAAGGGTCAGCTATGAATATTCACATTCACAGTATTCAAAAGTTTTTGTTTTAAATCTAAGACTATAATATTTAAGGCTTTAGGGGAGTATCAAAATTTTGTTTCCAGTATTGGTTAGACTAGGAATAAGTTGCTATCTAGAAGACAATGCAGAGGGAATCTGAGTTTAGCATGAAGGTTGGTTTGCAGGCCAAAACATGAATTCTGTAGAAGGTACTGTCTTAGCTGGCAACATGTTCCAATCTACAAAAATTGGACGTCTGGAAGCTTTTCAAATAACATTTTAAAAATGAAAAGTTTTCTTTTTTAAGGTTTAAATTTTTTTTTATTGCAGTGTCTTATTTTTTAAATGCCATACAGTTTTTATATGGGTATGTGTATATATATATATATTTTTTAAACTTTTACAATGATGTGGTTTCTGCCATACAACAACGCAAATCAGCCATAATTATACTTACATTCCCTCCCTCCCTAGCTCCCTCTCCTCCCCCCATCTCCCCTTCTAGGTCATCTCAGAGGGCCACACTGGGCTTCCTGTGCTACACAGTAACTTCTCACCAGCTATCCACCTTACGCCTGATAGTATACATATGTTGATGCTAATTTCTCCATTAGTCTCACTCTCTCCCTCCCCTACTGTGTCTACAAGTCCACTCTCTACATCTGCGTCTCCATTCCTTCCCTGCAAATAGGTTCATCATTGTTTTTCTATATTCCATATATGTGTTAATGCTGTATTTGTTTTTTTTCTTTCTGACTTACTTCATTCTGTATAACAGGCTCTAGGTTATACCTCACTAGAACTGACTCAAATTCATTCTGTTATGACTGAATAATATTCCTGTGTAGCCGTACCACAGTTTTGTTATCCATTCATCTGTCGATGGACATCTGTTGCTTCCGTGTCCTGGCTACTGTAAACAGAGCTGCTATCAACATTCGGGTACATGTGTCTTTTTCAGTTATGGTTTTCTCGGGATGGGGGGTGGGTATATACCCAGCAGGGCGGTTGCTGGGTCATATGGTAGATCTATTCCTAGTTTTTTAAGGAATCTCCAAACTGTTCTCCATAATGGCTGTATCATTTTATATTCCCACCAACAGTATAGGAGGTTCCCTCTTCTCTACATTCTCTCCAACATTTATTATTTGTAAATTTTTGGATGATGGCCATTCTGACCGGTCTGAGGTGAGACCTCATTGTAGTTTTGATTTGCATTTCTCTAATAATTAGTGATGTTGAACATCTTTTCATATGTTTATTGGCCATCTACATATCTTCTTTGGAGAAATGTTTGGGTCTGCCCATTTTTTGATTGGGCTGTTTTCCTAATGTTGAGCTGTATGAGCTGCTTATATATTCTGGAGATTAATCCTTTGTTAGTTATTTCATCTGCAATATGTTCTCCCATTCTTTTAATCTTGTTTACTGTTTCCTTTACTGTGCAAAAGCTTTTAAGTTTAATCAGGCCCCATTTGTTTATTTTTGTTTTTATTTCCATTACTCTAGTTAAGAGCAAAAGGAAAAAGCAGAAGCAAAAAATACTTAGCTTGAAGGCAATCTTTTCACAGTAAAGGGTAAAAATGATGCTAGACTCCATATATCTAATTTGTATCATGGCTGCTTAGAAGATCTGAAAACCAGTATTACATACAATTGTATTTCTTTCCCATACTTCTAAGGGAAGCAAGTAAGAATTAAGCAGGAGAATGGAGAAAAAGCAACAGACTTAACATGGAAGAACTAATTTCTTAATAATAGAAATCTTATTCAAAAATACTTACTAAGCACTTACTATTGTACCAGAGGCACTAAGTGAGATGCTGAATGTACAACTGTGAGAGAGTTAGATGCCATCCCTGATATCTTAGGGCTCAGAAATTCTGTGAAAATTTTTCATCCACAGATAAAACTAGATACCTTTAATTACAGGGAATGAAGTTTCTGTTAGATAAAATACACTCAGTAAGATCCAAAAATGTCTGAAATAGTTCTCATGCTTTTTTCTCCCCTAAAAGCTATGTGCATGAAGTTAAGAAACATGGGATGAAAAATTAAATTTCTCTACCTTTTCTCACTGGTGCGAGGTTACAGATTGTGTTGTTGCAAAATAGCCTTTTGCTCCTGACTCCAAGCAAAAAATAAAGGGAGGGAACCGGGCAATTAGATGTTTGATTTGATGAAACCTTCTCCTTAAAAGGGTAAAGAGTTTCTGTTACGTGATTATACAAGATTACCACAAAGGCACTTTCAAAGAAAACTTTCCCATCTAGTTAAAGTCAATTTATCACATATATTAATATGTCCCCCTTTCTATTAGGTTAACTCCTTGTTGTAACTCCCAAACCCATCCTTCCGGATTTCTTCAGTAGTTACAGTAAGAAGATTCAAAGAAACTCATCATTGCCAAAAATGGGAAATGGACTGACAATATCCTAGAAGCAAAAGAAAAATACGGGTAGAAAATTCTGTAAGGATTGTTTCAGAAGAAAACATATACAAAATCTGTTTAAAAAATAAGCAGAATAAGGACAAACTTTGGTATAGATTAATGGTCTGATCAGTACTGTATCTTCACAACTTTCTGTGATGATGGAAACATATAATCTGTGTTATCCAATACAACAGTGGCTATTGGACAACACAGGTCCAGATGAATTATATTAACAGAATTAATATAGAATTAAAAAGGAGACTTTTCCCAGGAGTGTTCACCAAGTAGATTTTGTATATGTTGCAATGTAAATACCATATTGAAACACCAAATTGGAAAGTACAATTTAAAAAATGGTAAATCATCCATCTCTATGAAAAGAAAATCACTTCCAGTACCATAGACTCCCTAAATTGAAATCCATGATGCTTTCAGAAGCACCAGGTGCTAACTACAGTACACTGTGATAATATTTGTTAGTAACAGTTATTAATCCAGCATGTTTTCACTTCCTCGCTTTGTCTGGAGAGCAGAAATCATCTTTTTATTTTGGGTACATGGAATCCATGCCACTGGTTCAGATGGGGTTAATCTTCTTCATCTAGTACAGCTTCAAACAACAACAACGCCACACCTTCATAAAAACAACCCACCCACAGCAGAAGACATACAACCAAGTGCTAGCAAAGGACTCAACACTAAGGAAGAATTCTGATGCAATTCCATTTGCAATATCCTATTCAAAGTTTCCCAACCAGTATGTTGTGACTGGGTTACAGAAAAGTTGTATGTGATTCCCCTTAGGCAGATGGGTGGGGAGGACCTGGGACAACCTGAGCCTCTGGAATGGTAACTTCTGGCCAAAGGAGGATCTTCAGTTTAATACACTGTGATCTACAAATAATATAATTTCATTTTTCCTATGTACTGTGACTCAAAAAGGTTGGCAAGTATATTATACACACAGTTTAAGCTGTCCAGCACTTGTGCCACTAGCTCCCTTCCCTTTCAGTGGGTTGTAGAGAAGACGAGACCGGAGAACATCCTAGCCTACTCCTGAGAGACCCTTGTACGTGACGTGTGTCCTCTGGAGTGGATCCATAAATCTGGTCCCATGGCAAAGAAAACACTTTTCTATCCTTCGGAGGAAAGCAAATCCTTAACAAAGACCACTTTCCTATCCAAGAGCCTGCAGTAGATATGGCAGGTAGTTCTGGGGGTGGTTCCTCAGAGAAAGCACTTGTGAATCCTACTGCAAAGTCTAAGAGAACCCCCACCCACCCACAGAAAGCTCTCATTTGGTTCTTGAGAGAATACAAATTAAGGCACACTTTGTTTCTTCCACTGAGAAGAGGAGGCATGGTGCTGTGGGCCCCTAATCACAAACATGTGGCAGCATCAGGGGTCCCAACCCTCCCAACTTCATTTTTTGTTGACTAATGCCTACTTCTCCAAAACTTCCCAATTCTGTAAGGAACTCCCGTCCTCTAAACATCTGAGGACAGGGCTGTGGATCTCTTCTTCCAGAAAGTATGCCGGCTTCCTCTAAGAGGAGGAGACTACTGAGCTCTTAGTGGAAACTAGTTGGCTGATGCTCTGGATCCCTACAACTGTAGCACAGCACATTTTCCTTGCTTTCTCCTTTAGCCACTCTCACTACTCAACAGGTCTTGTTATATAAATCGACTTAGGCTTGCAAAGGTAACTGGAATTCCTTCTTCTTCCTCAGGTTACAAAAGCCTGCACAACTTTATCTTCTGAGTATGCTCACTGAGGTGCTAAATCAAAGACTAGTGCACGTGGTCATGAAGAAGTCCAAACACATGTGAACATGGAACCACTTTTAGATAACAGAGCCATTCAGCAGTCAAGACCCTACAACAGGCTGAAATGAACCTTTTGCTGCCTCCACTGCTGTCTTGCTACAGCCATAAACTCGATATGGAGCTTAGAATCCTGAGGCAGACAAGTGCTGACCTTAGATAATTTAGCAACAAGCAGATATCAACAGTAACCTTTGGTACCTCATATCTTGCCTCTTGATATTTCAGTGCCATAAATAACCTATGAGAAATACATACAATTTACTACCTTAAGGAACTCCTTTGTCTTAAAACAAATAACACACTGACAAATGTGACGTGTTTCACATCAGGTAGTGCTTTTCTGACTTTTCGGAGTTCTGGGCATCACCAGGAGTTCCAGATGAGGTTCTACAAGTCATACAAAACACCATGACCTCTCTAGAAATACACAAACACCAAAACTCCCATTACTTGCCCACTCCAAGATCACTACATTGAAGAATCATCCAATAATGGAATGAAGAAACAAAAAGGTCCGAGAAGTTGACTAATGACTTCCAATGCAAATACCTTTTGGAGCAGTGGGTAACGATCAAGGGGACAATCTGAAGATAACTAAGTTTTGCCTGTAAAGCCTCTAAATAAGAAAGCATAAAGGCAAGGAAAGCAATCTCTGATGTGAAGTCCCAGTTCTAAACTGGGGCTCAGGTTATCTCAGGGTTCAGAGAGAAAAAATACTGATGCTGGTACCCAAAGTAGTTAAGGTAGTTTGAGTGCAGAGTAATACACAAGGAGTTGTTGCCCCCAAAGGATTGAATTAAATGAGAGACAGGCCCTTCTCTTCTTTCTTTTGGCCATGCTGCGTGGTTTGCAGGATCTTAGTTCCCTGACCAGGGACTGAACCCTGCTAAGGCATTGAAGCGCTGAGTCCTAACCAGTGGACCAACAGGGAACTCCCCAAAAAGGCCTTCTTTTGGGTGAAAAAAAAAAGTTTATAATATTTTAAGTTGAGACAAGGCAAATACAGTCTTTGTATATTTGCACAGTAGTAGAGGCAAAAAATTTGAATTGCTGTGGGCAATGGTAATAGGTTTTCCATCTAGGCAGCACAATGAGAAAAATCTTGTTTTGGGCTTTGAATCTGAAGAATGGGAAGGCTTCAGATTCTATGCTGTAGTTTTAATCCCCAGTACTTCAAACTATATGTGGAGCAGAGTCTCTAGAGAAGTAATCAAGTTAAAATAAGGTCCTCAGAACAGGTCTTAATTCAATATGACTAATGCCCTTAAAGAAGGGGCAATTAGGACACAGATATGAACAGAGGGAAGACCATGTGGAGATAAACTGAGGACAGAAGCCTCGGAAGAAACCAACCTTGCCAACACCTTCAGTTCAGTTCAGTGGCTCAGTCGTGTCCGACTCTTCGCGACCCCATGAATCGCAGCACGCCAGGCCTCCCTGTCCATCACCAACTCCCAGAGTTCACTAAGACTCACATCCATCGAGTCAGTGATGTCATCCAGCCATCTCATCCTCTGTCGTCCCCTTCTCCTCCTGCCCCCAATCCCTCCCAGCATCAGAGTCTTTTTTTTTGCTTAATTTTCTTTCTTTTTTTTTTAAATTTATTTTATTTTTTAACTTTACAATATTGTATTGGTTTTGCCATATATCAACATGAATCCGCCACAGGTATACACGTGTTCCCCATCCTGAACCCTCATTCCCTCCCTGTACCATCCCTCTGGGTCGTCCCAGTGTACCAGCCCCAAGCATCCAGTATCGTGCATCAAACCTGGACTGGCGAATTGTTTCAAATATGATATTATACATGTTTCAATGCCATTCTCCCAAATCATCCCACCCTCTTCCTCTCCCACAGAGTCCAAAAGACTTCTATACATCTGTGTCTCTTTTGCTGTCTTGTATACAGGGTTATTGTTACCATCTTTCTAAATTCCACATATATGCGTTAGTATACTGTATTGGTGTTTTTCCTTCTGGCTTACTTCACTCTGTATTTCATCCACCTCATTAGAACTGACTCAAATGCATTCTTTTTAATGGCTGAGTAATACTCCATTGTATATATGTACGACAGCTTTCTTATCCATTCATCTGCTGATGGACATCTAGTTTGCTTCCATGTCCTGGCTGTTATAAACAGTGCTGCGATGAACATTGGGGTACACGTGTCTCTTTCAATTCTGGGTTCCTCAGTGTGTATACCCAGCAGTGGGACTGCTGGGTCATAAGGCAGTTCTATTTCCAGTTTTTTAAGGAATCTCCACACTGTTCTCCATAGTGGCTGTACTGGTTTGCATTCCCACCAACAGTGTAAGAGGGTTCCCTTTTCTCTACACCCTCTCCAGCATTTATTGCTTGTAGACTTTTGGATCGCAGCCATTCTGACTGGCGTGAAATGGCACCTTATAGTGGTTCAGAGTCTTTTTCAATGAGTCAACTCTTGGCATGAGGTGGCCAAAGTATTGGAGTTTCAGCTTTAGCATCATTCCTTCCAAAAAACACCCAGGACCGATCTCTCCTTTAGAATGGACTGGTTGGATCTCCTTGCAGTCCAAGGGACTCTCCAGAGTCTTCTCCAACACCGCAGTTCAAAAGCATCGATTCTTTGGCACTCAGCTTTCTTCACAGTCCAACTCTCACATTCATACATGACCACTGGAAAAACCATAGCCTTGACTAGACGGACCTTTGTTGGCAGAGTAATGTCTCTGCTTTTGAATATGCTATCTAGGTTGGTCCTAACTTTCCTTCCAAGGAGTAAGTGTCTTTTAATTTCATGGCTGCAGTCACCATCTGCAGTGATTTCTGGAGCCCCCAAAAATAAAGTCTGTCACTGTTTCCCCATCTATTTCCCATGTAGTGATGGGACCAGATGCCATGATCTTAGTTTTCTGAATGCTGAGCTTTAAGCCAACTTTTTCACTCTCCTCTTTCATCAAGAGACTTTTTAGTTCCTCTTCACTTTCTGCCATAAGGGTGGTGCGTATCCAAAAGTGTGAAAAAATAAATTTCTACTGTTTAAGCCACAAAAAAAAAAAAAAAAAAGACAGAGAGAGAAAGAAGGCTTGCTTTCTCAAAGGGTGGGTGGGGTGGTATGGGAAGCATCCAATTCAACATTCAGCCTCCAAAAGCAAGAATCACTAACACCTCAGAACTCCTTCTTCTAGTCTAGGGTTAAAGCTAGTCCTGAAAAACAAGCACCAAAATCACTTAAAGAACAACTCTGCAGTTTTGGTCCAATTTTTCAACAAATCTTCCCAAATATTTGAATCCTTTTCTCGAAAAAGATGAGAAACAGGGTAGCCAAACTTTTCCACAGCAACCATAGAGTAATGCCAATAATATCCTCAAGGAAAGAAAGCATGATCCTGAAATCTTACATCTAGTCAAAATCTGTCATTTGAAATATAATGGCAAATACACTAGTACGCTCTAATATACACATATACACATGCACATAGTATTTTGCATGTGTGAGAATTCAGGGAATGAAATAAGGCTCCTAGGAGCAATCCCTTGAGAAATTACTAATGAACAAATTTCAGCCAATTAATAGACCAAAGGAAGTAAAATAATGAGCAGCAAATAGTGACCTGATCTAACAACAGGAATAAGAAATTTTAAAAACTGGGATTATGTCACATTATAGTACAGACTGTAAGTTTTATAACCCTGACAATACAGAAACAATAATACTTAAAAGCTATAAGGGGGAGCAGAAGATTTCCTTTTCTTTTACATCCAAGTGTCAGTGTATTATTTGATGCTGAAAATTCAAGTAATAAAGTATGTATGAGCTAACGGTACAAAAACTCAGCTAACAGTGGTATGATGCTTAGGTACGAGGGGATGAGGCAGAAATATACTAATTTTCCTAATGATCCTAAAAGATCCTGTGTAAAGCAATGGTCTTGAAACTAATATACATGCGACCCTGGAGATAATATAAAATATCACGTCAGTTCTTTCCAGCTTCCCTTTTCAGGATTGCCCTTCACAAGAAATGCATATTTCCCAAACATCCCAAGTATTTCTATGGTGCTTTGCCTAGTGGGGATTGAAACATCAGAAGTGCAAAACAAAGAGAAATTTACAAATAGAGATGTTTTTCCTTCCTCATAAATAATTTTGTTAAAAGCACAGAGTGATTTTTTTAAGAGTATTTTGCTATTGGTGGAGTATAATAAACTCAGTTATGTATAGATTGGGGCTGCTGGAATTACATCTTCACTAAAACAAACTCAGTAATTCCATCTCTGAATACTGTTGAGAAATGCTTCAACCCCAAGGGAGAATCCCATTAAAGCAAAGCAGAAAGTATAGGAAATGTGTAATGATTCTTTATTTCGTAGACATTATAAACTTATGGCAAGTCTTAATGCCTGATCTGAGAATTATTCATAGGCATGATGCTTGTCAAGGTGATGTGTATCAACACATTTAGTTGAATTAAAAAGGGAAGCCATTTTTTTCTGATTAAGAAAATATACTTGCAAGATGTGGTGAAATCCAAAATATACCCATTTTTCCCAATCCTGTATATGGGATAGAACAAAGTACCTAAAAAGAAGTGAGTAACTAGCATAATCAAAAGTATCTCATATGTCTTGAACAGTCTTTTAGGTACACTCATTACAGAGAGTGGGAAGCAAATACATAACTTGAAGAAACAGGTAAGAGAGTCTTGCATATATCAGGAAGCTTCCAATTCTTTGCTTTTGACAAAAATGGAGATTCTAATTGAATTACTAGCTTCCAGATCATTAAAAAAGATTAACAAGTGGGAGAGCAGATTAATTTCTTATACAGAAGAACCTGAAATAACTTAAACAGATATCCCAGCCTCCTGTGGATATAATTCCCCACTCCTTAGTGTGGGCTGCACCTTTAACTTCCTTTATACAGAACAGAAAGTAGAAAATGAGGAATTTTACAGTGGAGAAATCCTAAAAACAAGTCTCAGCCAGGTGATGAATGTTACCATCAAGAGTGATAAGTCATGCTGATAGTATGTACCCTTGATATGACATGATGAAAATGTACTTTACCTTAATTTCTCCCAACACTCATAACTCCAGTATAATAAGCAGAAAAAAGCATCAAACAAATCCCAGTTGGGGGACATTCTATAAAACACCCTTCAAAATTGCCAAGGTCATCAAAACCAAGGAAAAGTTGAAGAAACTGTTGCAGTTGTCTAAGAAGAAACATCTATTAAATGTAATGTGCTATCTATAATATGTAGGATCTTAGAGCAGAAAAAATGACATTAGGTAAAAATTAAGGAAACATGAAAGAATATGGACTTTGATCAATCATAATGTACTAATACAAGTTCACTAATTGTAATACATGAGCCATACTAATGTTAGATGTTAGTAACAAAGAAAACTGGCAGGTGTGGGAAACATGGGTAGTATCTGTACTTCATAATTTTTCTGATAGTCTAAAATCATTATAAGTTTTTTAAAGTTATTTTAAAAGAAACACACTGATGATAAAACTAAAATAAGAATACCCAGTCAACCTTCTGGGATAGTTATAATAAGAAACATGGAAAATAACAAGTGCTAGCAAAGATCTGGAGAAATTTGAATTCTCACACACTGCTGGTGGGAATGCACTAAAAATTTAGTGCAGGCATGTTGGAAAACATGGCAGTTCCTTGAAAAGCTAAACACTGAGTTATGACCCCACAATTCCATTTCCAGGAATAACTCCAAAGAAATGAAAACATATGTGCACATAAAAACTTGCACATAATGTTCACAGTAGCATTATTTATAATAGCCAATGAGTGGAAACAGCTGAAATGTCCTATCAACTGATGAATGGATAAAAAAAAAAGTGTAAAGACTAAGACTTTTCAGCAAAAAGTAGTAAGTGTCCTAGAATACAGAAGCAACCAATTCAAACACGGAAGTCATGAAATCTAAAGCAGCAGGGTGGAACTCAGATAATGCAAGAGGAAGAAGAACTAAGAGTAGAATAATTCTTCCAAAGTGAACAGAGATGAGCAACATATGGATTATTAGTCCATAAATACAACTCTTCAAAATGATGCATGCATGCTACATAAAGCTCTAGCATAAAACAAAGCAATCATATATAAAAAGGATTCTTTTGTACTTGTTAAAAGATTATATCCAATGTTAAGAGCCACCTAGAAACCAGATTATTCCTTATGTAATTCCTTACCTGACATTTTGAGTAGGATTCCACCTTTCAGAGGGCAGTTCTCCACTCTGTGGGTCATCTACAGGTGGATGAAGAATTGAAATGCATACATCTCCATTCTACAAGACACAAATAACACATTCAGTAAATACTCAAAAGTATGATATAAAAAAACAATTCTGCTGAAATTTCTTTTATTCCTAGAAAACATGTTTTCTTACCGCTGGGGAGTAAACTCCTTTTTCTTCATGTTTAGATCCAATGATAAAGAAGAATTAAGCATTTTTATATTACAAATATTCATTTTGACCAATCTCCAAAATACTTTTCTTACTTTTGCCTAAAATCTGCCTGGAGACAGCATATGTGACAAACCTACAGCAAACACCATTCTCACTGGTGAAGAACTAAAAGCATTTCTTCTAAGATCAGGAACAAGACAAGAATGTTCACTCTTGCCACTATTATTCAACACAGTTTTGGAAGCCCGAGCCACAGCAATTAGAAAGAAAAATAAATAAAAGGAATCCAAATTGGAAAAGAAGTAAAATTGTCACTGTTTGCAAATGACATGATACTATACATAGAAAATCCTAAAGATGCCACCAGAAAACTACTAGAGCTAATCAATGAAATTGGTAAAGTTGCAGGATATAAAATTAATGCACAGAAATCTCTTGCATTCCTATAATACTAACAATGAAAGATCAGAAAGAGAAATTAAGAAAACAATTCCATTTACCATCGCAACAAAAAAGAATAAAATAACTAGAAATAAACCTACCTAAGGAGGCAAAAGACCTGTACTCAGAAAACAAGAAGACAATGATGAAAGAAATCAAAGATAACACAAACAGATGGAAAGATATACCATGTTCGTGGATAGGAAGAATCAATACTGTGAAAATGATTATACTACCCTAAAACAATTTACAAATTCAATGTAATCCCTATCAAATATACCAATGGCATTTTTCACAGAATTAGAACAAAAACTTTATAATTTGTATGGAAACAAAATAGATCCCAAATAGTCAAAGCAATTTTGAGAAAAAGCGAAGTTGGAGGAATCAGGCTCCCTGATTTCAGACTATACTACAAGGTTACAGTAATCAAGACGGTATGGAACTAGCACAAAAATAGACCTATAGACCAATGAACAGGAGAGAAAGCCCAGAGATAAACCCATGTACCTATGGTCAGGGTCACGTAATCTGTGACAAAGGGGCTAAGAATATACAACAGAGAAAAGACAGTCTTTTTGGTAAATGCTCCTGGAAAAACCGGATAGCTACATGTAAAAGAATGTAATTAGAACACTAACACCATTCACAAAAATAAACTCAAAACGGATTATAGACCTAAATGTAAGATGGTACACTATAAAACTCTTAAAGGAAAACATAGGAAGAACACTCTTGGATACAAATCACAGGAAGATTTTTTTGTATCCACTCCCTAGAATAATGAAACAAAAACTAAACAAATCTAATTAAACTTAAAAGCTTTCACAGAGCAAAGGAAACCATAAACAAGATGAAAAGACAACCTTGAGAATGGTAAAAAATATTTGCAAACAAAGCAACTGACAAGGGATTACTCCAGAATATACAAACAGCTCATGTAGCTCAATATCAAAAGAAAAACAAACCCTAAACAACCCAATCAAAAAATGGGCAGAAGACCTAAATAGACATTTCTCTCAAAAAGACATACAAATGGCCAAGAGGCACATGAAAAGATGCTCAACATCACTAATTATTAGAGAAATTCAGATCAAAACTGCAATGAGGTATCACTTCACACCAGTCAGAACAACCATCATCAAAAAATCTACAAATAATAAATGCTAAAAAGGGTGTGGAGAAAAAGGGAACACTTTTGCACTATTGGTGGGAATGTAAATTGATACAGCCGCTATGGAGAACAGTATGGAGGTTCCTTAAAAAAACTGAAAATAGAACTACCATACGACCCAGCAACCCCACTACTGGGCAAATACCCTGAGAACACCATAATTCAAAAAGACACAGGCAACCCCATGTTCACTGCAGCACACTATTTACAATAGTCACAACATGCAAGCAAACTAGATGTCCATCAACAGATAAATGGATTTAAAAAGATGTGGTATATATATATATACGTGGCTCAGTGGTAAAGAATCCACTTGTCAATGTAGGAAACACAGGTTTGATCCCTGGGTTGGGAAAGGGAAATGGCAACCCACTCCAGTATTCTTGCCTGAAAAACCCCATGGACAGAGGAGTCTGGTGGGTCCAAGAGGTCGCAAAAGTTAGACACAACTTAGTGACTAAACACCACCACCACATATATATATTTTATATATATATATATATACACACACACACACACACATACCTACACACACACACAATAGAATATTATTTGGTCATAAAAAAAGAATGAAATTGGGTCATTTGTAGAGATGTGGATGGATTTAGAGACTGTCACAAAGAATGAAGTCAGAGAAAAATACCATATATTAATGCATATATGTGGAATGTAGAAAAATTGTACATATTTGCAGGGCAGGAACAGAGACAGATGAAGAAAATGGATGTGTGAACATGGGTGGGGGAAGGGAGGAATGAATTGAGAGATTGGAACTGACATAGATACCCTACCATGTGTAAAATAGATCACTAGTGGGAACCTGCTGTAATAGTGCAGGAAGCTTAGCTGGGTGCTCTATGGTGACCTGGATGGGTGGGATGGGGGTAGAGGGTGTGGAAAAAGGAAGGGAGGTCCAAGAGGGAGGGAATATATGTTTATATATAGCTGATTCACTTCATTGTGCAGCAGAAATTAACACAATGTTGTGAAGCAAATATACCCCAATTTTTTTAAAAAAGAAAATCTGCCTATAACCTGTCTACAGAGAAGCTATAATCATCACCTTTAATATCAATGACTGGCTTCAATAAGTATGGTTTATATAAATTGATACATGCCTCCTAACAATTATATATAACTCCCTTGGTATATGGATAGAAGAACTCACCACTATGTATAATATTCTGGTTCATAAATTTAAATTATAGGATCTAATTCACAAGTGCTAAGTTAAAACACACATGGACTCTCTCATATGCAATAGAGACTGTTAACAGAAAACACTGAGAAAGATGCAGTAGCCTATTGGTTTAAAATAAAAGATTCAAATGTTTAAAAAGAGAGGTATAATCATATAAAGTAGAATAAATCTTATATATAAACCAAATTTACATACATGCACACACACACCAAGATAACAGAACATTTTAAAAAGGAGAATAAAATTTCAATAACATCAATGTCAAGTACTATATTCCAAAACTTTGTATTAATGTTAGTAACATGAAAAAGTTAAAAAAAAAAAAAAACACTATAGAAACGAGGAGAGACAAACTAGACATATTTGGAGAGGACACCTAGGAGGTGCTTTGGAAGAAAAATGAAAGGCTTAAAGGTTGAAGAAGCTTTCAATAATGATTTCAACTTTAATAACCTAAAGGAAATTTAGACATGAGATTGCCTGAAAAAATAAACCAACATCAGAAATATGTTTGGGTAGTTATATTTATTTTGTACTATTACACCAATTACCACAAAATTAGCTGAAAACAACACAAATTTATTATTTTACAGTCTTGTAGGTCTAAGCTTGACACTGCTCTCCACAGGGTTAAAGTCAACTGTGTGGGTAGCAACACATTCCTTACTGGGGGCTCCAGGAAAGAATCCCTTTCCTTGCCCTTTCTGGCTTCTAAAGGCCACCCACATTCTTTTGTTCTTGGCCCTCTTCCTCTAATCCTCAAAAGGAAGCAATGCTGCATTTCTGGAGCCTTTCTTCTAAAGTCACATGTCCTTCTCACTGATTTTCTTTCTACCCTACCTCTTCCACTTTAAGGCTGCTGCTGCTGCTAAGTCACTTCAGTCGTGTCCGACTCTGCGATCCCAGAGATGGAAGCCCATCAGGCTCCCCCCCGTCCCTGGGATTCTCTAGGCAAGAACATTGGAGTGGGTTGCCATTTCCTTCTCCAATGCATGAAAGTGAAAAGTGAAAGTGAAGTCTCTCAGTCGTATCCGACTCCTAGCGACCCCATGGACTGCAGCCTACCAGGCTCCTCCGTCCATGAGATTTGCCAGGCAAGAGTACTGGAGTGGGGTGCCATTGTCTTCTCCGCCACTTTAAGGCAGTGTTCCCCAACTTTTTTGACACCTGGAACTGGTTTGGCGGAAGACAATTTTCCATGACCAGGGGTGGGGAAACTTCCCTGGTGGTTCCAACGGTAAGGCATCTGCCTACAATGCGGGAGACCCGGGTTCAATCCCTGGGTGGGGAAGATCACTCCAGTATTCTTGCCGCCACCCTCCCCCCCAAAAAAAGGGGTTCAAAGAAATATTTAGACTTCCCTGGTGGGTCAGATGGTAAAGTGTCTCCCTACAATGCAAGAGACCTGGGTTCAATCCCTGGGTTGGAAAGATCTCCTGGACAACGAAATGGCAACCCACTCCAGTATTCTTGCCTGGAAAATCCCATGGACAGAGGATCCTGGCAGGCTAAAGTGGGTTGCAAAGAGTCGGACATGACTGAATGACTTCAATTTCAAAGGGGTGGGGGTGACAGGTGATTTTGGAATGACTCAAGCACAGTAGGCTCTGCACTCCTATGAGAATCTAATGCTCGAGCAATAATGTGAGCAATGGGGAGCAGCTGTAAATACAGATGAAGCTTGGCTTGCTTGCCCATCACGTGGGGGCTTGCTCACCCACCTCCTGCTCTGTGGCCTGGTTCCTAAAAGGCCCAGGGATTGGGGACCCCTTCTTTAATGGAACTTGTGATTACACTGGGACCACCTAGATTATCCAGAATAATCTCAGTTCAAGGTCACCTGATAAGCAAGCCTAAGTCTTCTTAACATGTGAAGGTGCATATCACAGATTCCAGGGATTACAATGCAGACATCTCTGTGGGAGCATTGTTCTACCTACCACAGGAGTGAAGAACACAGTTTGAATGAAAAATAGAACAGAGGAGTATGTTACTTTGTTCACAGTTTAGTGTGTGTGTTAAGTAAAATTTCTGAGTAGTGAAATGATATAAACAGTCATGTACGTAGAAATGACATATCAAAAGATGAGCATCTCTGGAGGAGGACATGGTAACCCACTCCATTATTCTTGCCTGAAAAATCTCATGGACAAAGGAGCCTGGAGGGCTACAGTCCATGGGGTCGCAAGAGTCGGACACAACTCAGTGACTAAACAATAGCACCAATTTTACAACAACCCTAAAAGAGCAACAGCAGGATGGACAGTTCCAGTAAAAGTCTCATCATCAGTGAATTCAATGAAGACGTCAGCAGTTGTGTTTGTCTTTTGAGCCCAGATCACTGGAAGAGAGCAATCAGTTTCACCTGCTGGATTTAACTTGGAATAAAAATATGGTTAAGAATAAACAAAATGCCCTTGTTTCCATTAAAAAAAAAAAAAAAGATGGGTATCTCAACTGATTCAGGCAAAGCACTTGACAAGACCCAACACTCACTCACAATAAACACACTCAGAAAACCATACTTCCCAGCTATCTTAAAACTGTAAAAGGGAGTTATATTAAGATGATAAATTTAAGAAAACAAAAAACCAACCCACAGCTAACATCCTCAATGGTGAAAACTTTCCTAAGATCAGAAATAAGACAAAGGGCACCCACTTTTACCACTGCTATTTACAATGTACTGGAAGTAGTAGCCAGAGCAAGTAAGAAAAATTCTGCAAGTGTACAAATTGAAAAGGAAGAAGTAAATCCATTTCTATTGTAAAAGTCAAAGAAAATTCCAAAGAACTCACAACAAAATTACTAGAGATAATCAATTCAACAAAGTTGTAGGATACAAGATCAACACTCAAATCAGTTCATTTTGGGATTTTTGAAATTTCAGTGGAGGCATCTCTGGAGGAGGGCATGGGAACCCACTCCAGTACTCTTGCCTGAAAAATCCCATGGACAAAGGTTAGGACTCTGCACTTTCACTGCCTAGGACCTGGGTTCAATCCCTGGTAAGGGAACTAAGATCTCACAAGCCTTGTAGCATGGCAAAAATAAATAAAACAAAAATTTTTTAATCAGTTTCATTTTTACACACTGGTGATGAACAATCTAAAAAACAAGTTAAGCAAAAAATTCCATTTACAATGGCCTCTAAAAGAATAAAATATCTTAGCAATAAATCTAACCAGGGAGGTGAAAGTCCTGTACAAAGAAAATTACAAAACACTGCTCAAAGAAATTAAAGACGACCTTAAAAAAAAAAGAAAAACAGTCTATATTCATGGGTAGGAAGACTTAATGTTGGCAATATTCCCCGGTATGATCTACAGATTCAATCCAATCCCAATCAAAACCCTAGCTTCCCTTTTTGTAGAAACTGACAAACTGCCCATAAAATTTATAAGGAAATTTAAGGGACTCACAAAAGCCAAAACAATCTTGGAAAATAATAATAAAGTTGAAGGATTCATACTTCCTGATTTCAAAACTTACTATAGAGCTACAGAGAATAAGACAGTTTAGGACTGGCATGACAGATATATAGATCAAGGCAACAGAAATGAGAGTCTACACAGATTCATACAACATGACCAATTGATTTCTGATAAGATGGTAAGCTCATCCAATGGGGAAAGAACAGTCTCTTTAGCAAATGATGCTGGGACTGGATTTCCAAAAGAATGAAGTTGAACTCCTACCTCATACCATATACAAAATTAACTCAAAATGGAACAAAGATCCAAGAGCCTAAATCATAAAGTCTTTTTATAAAAGTGTGTCTGTTTCTGTCTATGTGTGTGTTTAAAATCTTCATGACCTTGGATTTAGCAATGGACTTTTAGGTATGACACCAAAAGCATACATAAACAAGATAAACTAGATCTCTCCATCAAAATTAAGCACTTTTGTGCAAAGGACATTATCAAAGAAAATGGAAAAAAAACAATTGATACATATGAGAGGAAATATTTGCAGGTTATGAGGAGGTGACAAGGGTTTGATCCCCGGGCCGGGAAAATTCCACATTCTGTGAAGCAACTAAGCCCATAAGCCACAACTACTGAGCCAGTGCACTAGAGCCTGCAAGCCACAACTACTGAAGCTGGAGAAGCCACCCCAGTGAGGAGCCTGCGCATCACAACAAAAAGTAGCCACTGCCTGTTGCAACTAGAGAAAGCCTAGGTGCCAACAACAAAGACCCACCACAGCCAAAAATAAATAAATCTTAAAAAAAAAAAAAAGGAGGGGGGAGGGAGAAGTTCTAAGCTTTGAGAAAGGCAGTTCTGAGAAGTAAAATGAATAATAAATACTAAGAGCAGTGAGATTTTGAGCTGCCATAGCTGTGAAGTTCATACTGAAGAGTTTGTGTACAAAAACTTCATTTGAATACATGATTTGTGAAGCAAATGGGCTTCACTGGTTATCTACTTCTGAACACACACAACACATGTAACCAGGCAAACTGTTACTGAGATCACTCAACATATTATATAAAGTAAAAAGGAGTCAACTGTGCAGCATGGTCATTGCTGACAAGTTCATATTAAATTTCTTTTGTTCTCCAAGTTTCCCCTTGGTATTTATAAATTTCACAAATGTGGCAATGATAAAAGAAATGTTGCAATTGATAACACAGCAGTTAGCTCTAGTTTTTAAAAACCTGATAAACTATTTTCTACTAAAAATAGTCCTTACGATATTTTTAATGCTCACAAAGTTAATACATAAAAAACTCATCAATTCATATATTTTAGCATCTGAGTAGGCTTTTGCTTTAGTATTGTTTTGTTGCTATTGATATTGTTGTCACTATTCCCCCATTTCAACCCCAGTTCTATTAAAAATAATTCTGTAGTAAACAATTTGGTGACTAGAACAATTTGACAATGAGGTCTGTTGTGTTTCTAGGTGACAACACAGATGGATGAGTAGAGAGCAATCTCCAAGAATATCCCATCCCTTTGGCTAAGAACCATGAGCTCTAATGTCTAAAATCACAAATACATACTTGGGCCCCCAAGTTCAATTCTGATACCTTTTCAGAATGTAGCAAAGTAAATTAACAAATGTGAGCAAAGTCTCTTGTGACTCATTTGATTCCATCAAATTTAATGCTTAACTATCCTAACACTTGTTTACAAACAACTTATACAGCATGGTAAACAACTGCATATTCATAAGATATGCATACATTATTTTACTGCTAAAGTTTTTATGAATATGAAAAATATTTCTAAAAATAATGATCCAATGCTAAATCTTAAGAGACAGAACTAGACTGCCTACCTGCTGCTGCTGCTGCTGCTAAGTCGCTTCAGTTGTGTCCAACTCTATGAGACCCCATAGATGGAAGCCCACCAGGCTCCCCCGTCCCTGGGATTCTCCAGGCAAGAACACTGGAGTGGGTTGCCATTTCCTTCTCCAATGCATGAAAGTGAAAAGTGAAAGTGAAGTCGCTCAGTCAGGTCCGACTCTTAGCGACTCCATGGACTGCAGCTTACCAAGCTCTTCCATCCATGGGCTTTTCTAGCCAAGAGTACTGGAGTGGGGTGCTATTGCCTTCTCCAGATTGCCTACCTAAGTGGTGAAAAAGCAATGGAAAGGGGACTATATCTACCTACACTTTCTTCTGAAAAAGCTTTGGTTCCTTTATCATGCTTTTTTTTCTTTTTTGACAAAAGTTTGAGAATTAGATAAATGAGATGGAAACAGGCAAGTGTGTGGCTCTAACATGAATGCATTCTCAGTGGCAAGACAAGGTATATATTTGTTACATAAACAGTATGACACATTCAATGTTGTTTTCATTTCTCTTTTATTATCTAAAGCCTATATATACCACCTAGTTTTGAAGGCAAGAATTTCTGATTATTAAATGGAGACAGATACAAAAATATTTCGGTATTAACTGAACTCAGTTTTAACTTATGAAACAGTGAGTGAAATGTTTCTATAGTCTCTCTCCTGCAACAGGATAACTTTGTCATACAGAACGGTATAACACATTCAATGTTGTTTGTATTATGGTTATGTCGAATACTAAAGATACTAAAGAAAACAATATTCTGAGAGCTTATTTCTGGAAATGCTACAATCTATCACCTTTTGAGCACTCTTTGTCCTGTTTTAAGAAAAGAAAAATGAAGATAATGACTTACAGAAAAAAGCAGATTGTGAAAAACAATAATGCTGCTCCAAGGTGTTCTTTATATAGATTGAGATCCAAAATTCAGCACTATAGAATAAGTAAAGGCCTTATAGCTCTATTTCTGGAGCACAGGAGCTTGCCAATATACACGTGACCAAACCACCCCCCCCAAAACTATATTACTAAAGTTGCAAATTTTAAAAAACAAATTTAATGCTTGGGCCTCAGCTACAACTTCAGAGCCCTACTGTAATGAAACAGACTACAGAATGGTAAAGGAGTAAACTCAAAGGATTTATCAGTGGGCCTTGACATATACCCCAAGAAACATAAGGAATCATTTCAGGATCCTTAAAACTTAGCACAAAGCTAAGTACATTTCATCAAAAAAGCTAGAAATTGTTTTCCCAGGCATGTGCACTTGTCCAACAGAAGACCCTAACCTTGAATTTATTTCAGAAGAGACTCAACTGGTATGCAGCAACTCCTTAAAGGAGACCAGTACAAATGATTCCCACTCCCTTCACCCAAAAGCTGAATCTCTGATCAAAGTGACAAATTGTGAAGCTAGAGTCTGTGAAGCTAGGGAACAGGTACACAAATAAATTTGTATAACTTTACTAAATTTTAAAAAATGTAAATGTTAACACATAGGAATTATAATCTTAGCAATGAGCAGCAAAGCTGGTTAAAGTCTCAATCTTAAATTAACCGTAATATGGAACAGTGTGTGCTCAGTCATGTCCAGCTCTTTGCAACCCCATGGACAGTAGACCGGCAGGTTCCTCTGTCCATGGAATTCTCCAGGCAGGAATACTGGAGTGGATTGCCATTTCCTACTGCAGGGGAACTTCCCAACCCAGAGATTGAACTTGTGGCTCCTGAGTCCCCTGTCCTGGCAGGAGGATTCTTTACCACTGAGACACCTGGAAAGCCCTAACCATAATATACACTGGTATAATAAAAGCCACGAATAGTTCTTTGTCACCACAGTATACTGAGCTATGGAGGTATTTTAAAGGACAGTATCAAAAAGTCAAATCTTCAAAGAAATTCATGATAGACATCTCTTACCTCATAAATGTTGGGGTGCCACATTTTGGTCAAGAATCTGAAGGTAGGTGGTGAATATGGGTAGTCAATAGGAAATTTAATATGCGCCTAAAAAGAAAAAAAATGAAATGCTAATAAGTAAGACTACAGGTTACTTATCTGCCTAACAATTCACCCTAATATACTCCAATGAAACTGAACATCTTTCTACACCATAAATTCTGGAGATTAAAATAGTTCATATATATTTTGTTAGCCCCAATGCTAGGGTTATTAGCATGTTTTTACAACTATCTCTTTAAATATTTATAAAAATTTATGTTAAATTGCCAATGCTCAACAGTTATATAATTTTTAATTGAATAAACATGAATAAGTTTAATATGTGTCACATTAATGGCTGCATTTTATATTAGTAACAATTAATATGACCTATGGTATAATATAGAACAAAGATAATTTGTTTTACTTAACACCATTTACCTACCACCAAGGAGTAACAAATGCTATCATTTTGATACGGCTCTTCCAGGAGTTTTTCATGCTCAAGTATGCTTATCTTTTTACAAAGCTTATTTTCAATTATTGTATTTATACTGTTTCTTTCCATCTGTATTATATCATAAACATTTTCCTTTGTATGTATGATTGTTAGTATTTGCAAGATGTTTTCATCATATGGATATATAGATGAACCATTTTAAAAAACCTATTTCCTTATTTTGGAACATATTGGTTTTGCACTCTTTTGCTATTGTAAATACAGTTACAGTGAATGTCCTCAGTAGAATCCCGCATTTCAAATATGAATAAATTCAAACAAAGTCTCATCTAACTGTACCAGTAAAAGGGAATGAGGACGGGAATGAAAGGACAAGCTGAGAGTACAGCTGAGGATAGCAGTGAAAATGGCAGTAAGGATCCTCAAAACTTCTGTCTTCAATAAAAGCAATGAGAAAAATAGCAAAAATTTTAAGAATCAACTTCTTCAAAATCTACAAAATCATGTGAGGCTTGTAGCAATTCAGGGAGGATCTATTCAAGGAAAATAGCTGAACTGGTTTTTATAGTAAACTTTGTGGTATTTTAACTTGCTCTAGTTAAAAGATCTCCAGAAGATTGTCCCAACCCAGGGATCAAACCCAAGTCTCCTACATTGCAGGTGGATTCTTTACCATCTGAGCCACCAGGGACTCAGCAGGTCAAACAGATTCAACAACTATTTTAATAGGAAAGGGTGGGATATGAAATGCCTGTATGGCTTTGAAAATCTCTGACCAATTTCTAACTAGAAGATCAGGCCAATGTATAGGGCCATGAATATGCCTCAGCTATGCATATGCTCAGAAAAGTCACGAGAGGTCATTAGATGGCCTTCAACTAGCATCTCTGGTGAACCTGAGATCTGCACGAGCAGGAAGTGAGGGCTAGACTGAATTTGCAACTACCTAGCTGAGTGTTAAAGGCATGCCCCCAAATGCACACAGAGCTCCTCTAAAATGCCAAGGAGGTTTGTTGATTCCAGGAATATAATTGCATTTCACTTAATAAGGGAAACTTCTGCCCAATCACTGGGTGACCACTAAGCTAACCAAGTGAAGACTTTACTGGCCACACACAACCAAAAACACAGACGTTTCAGAATTAGGTCAGAAAAGTCATTACATAAGGAAGCAACTACAACAAACAACAACAACCAAAATCTTGTTGCCACATTTTTAGCATCCAGTTTTCAACAAAATATTACAAAACATGAAAAGAAAGTATGGCACATACAAAGGGTAAAAACAGCAACCAACAGAAACTGGAAGGTCAAAATATTTAATTTATTAGAAAAAAGACTTTAAATCAGCTGTATTAAATATATTTCAAAGACTAAAAGAAACCGTGGCTAAAGAAATAAGGAAATGTATATGGAAAATCTTTCAGCATATCAGCATGAAGAAACTGTAAAAAACAAGCAAAAAAAAAAAGCTTTGGAGGAAAAGAACCAAATATAAACCACAAAGCTGCAAAATACAATAACTGAAATTTTAAAAATCTGCTAGATAGGCTGAACAGCAGATTTGATGAAACAGAAAAAAGAATCAGTGAAACTGAAGCAAGCTCTGTTTAGATTAACCAGTCTGAGTTAAGAGAAATAAAAAGCAACTAACAGAGACCTATGGGACACCAGGTTATCAATATATACATATTAAGAGTCTCAGAAGAGGAAACAAAAGAGGCAAAAAGAGCATTTAATGAAATAATGGCCAAAAATTTGCCAAATTTGATTAAAACAATGACTCTAACAATCAAAAGCTCAACAAACTCCCAAGAGAAAAACTCAGAGAGATACACATCTATCTATCTATCTATATATCATAATCAAACTGTTCAAAACTAAAGAATGAATCTTAAAAGCAGCAAGAAAGAAACGATCCATCAAACAGAATCCTTTGACAAACAGACGCTGTCTCACCAGAAACTAGGAAGCCAGAAGGCAGTGGAATAACATTCAAAGTACAAAGAACAAAATCTGTCAATTGAGAATTCTATATCCAGCAAAACTATTCCTCAAAACTCAAACAGGCAAATTAAAACATTCCTAGGTAAACAAAAACTGAGAACTAGCAGATGATGACTAGCAGACGTCACCTGCAAGAAATACTAAAGGGAGTCCTTTAGGCTGAAAGGAAAGGACACTGACTACCATGTGAAACAAGATGAAGAAAGGGCACAAATAAATATATAGTACAAGTACAGGATAGATACAGAAGATACAATAAATGTTCCTTTTGTTTATAACTTTTTCCTCCCAATTTAAAAAAGAGCTTCCCTGGTGGCTCAGTGGTAAAGAATCTGCCTGCCAATGCAGGAGACATGAGTTTGATCCCTGATCTGAGAAGATCCCACACAGCATGAAGAAATTAAGTCTATATGCCACAACTATTGAGCCTGTGCTCTAGAGCCTGGGAGCTACAACTACTTAGCCCACTGGCCACAACTATTGAAGGCAACATGCCCTAGAGCCTGTGCTCCACAACAAGATAAGATACTGCAATGCACATAGCAACTAGAGAGTAGCCCCCACTCCCCACAACTAGAGAAAATTCCAATGTGATTTGGATGTGAAGAGCCATCACAGTCAAAAATAAATAAATTAAATTTAAAAAATACACAGCATAATAATTATAAATCTACTAAAGAACACAAAGAAGTAATTTCTATACCAATAAATAATTGAACTGTATAGTTATATGATGTTGATTATAGAAAATAACTCCAAAAATTCAACACCCCTTCATGACTGAAAATACCCAACAAACTAGAAATACAAGGGAAATTCCTTGCTTTAACAAAGGACATCTAGTAAACAAAACTGCAACTAATATTATACTTAATGGTTAAGGAATTTCAGAAATTATACAGGAATGTCCACTCTGATCACGTGTATTCAACACTGTATTGGAGATGCTAGCCAGGGCAACTGGCAAGCAAATGAAATAAAAGGCATCTTGGTTAGAAAGTAAGAAGCAAAGTTATTTCTATTTGTAAACTACATAATCCTGTATACAAAAAAATCAAAAGAATATAAATATATTAGAATAGCAAATCAGTAAAGTTGCAAGATGAAATTTATAATATCAGCATCAATTATATTTCTATACAGCATCCCTGAACAAAATCAAATTAAGAAAATTCTATTTATAATAGCAACAAAAATAATAAATACTTAGGAATGAATTTAATAACAAGAAGTATAAAACTTGGGACTTCCCTGGCAGTCCAGTGGTTAAGACTTCACCCTCCAATGCAGGGGGTGTGGGTTCAATCCCTGATGGAGGAGGTAAGATCCCATGTGCCTCATGGCCAAAAAACCCAAAATACTTAAAAAATAAACAAAAAACCCAGAATAAAGACTTTAAAAATGGTTCACATAAAAACAAAAAAATCTTTAACAAAAATGTGTGCAAAACTCACACTCTAAAAAGTACAAAACATTTTTAAAAGAAATTAAAGACTTAAGTAAATATTAAATATCCATGTTCATGTAGTTTCCCAGATGGCACAGTGATAAAGAATCTGCCTGCCAATGTAGGCGACCCAGGAGACATGAATTTGATGCCTGGGTCGGGAAGTTCCCTTAGAGAAGAAAATAGCAACCCACTCCAGTATTCTTGCCTGGAAAATTCCATGGACAGAGGAGCTTGGCGGGCTACAGTCCATGGGGTCACAAAGAGCTGGAGACGCCTGAGCAAATACACACACACACACATGTTCATGGATTGCAAGCTTTAATATTCTTAAGATGGTAATCCTGCCCAAGTTGATCTACACATTCAACATGACTGTATGGAAATCTCTGCTACCTTCTTTTCAGTTCAGTTGCTCAGTTGTGTCTGACTATTTGCAACCCCATGGACTGCAGCACACCAGGCTTCCCGTCCATCACCAACTCCCGGAGCTTGCTCAAACTCATGTCCAATGAGTCAGTGATGCCATCCAACCATCTCATCCTCTGTCATCCCTTCTTCTCTAGTCTTCAATCTTTCCCAGCATCAGAGTCTTTTCCAGTGGATCAGTTAGTCACATCAGGTGGCCAAAGTATTGGAGTTTCAGCTTCAAAATCAGTCCTTCCAATGAATATTCAGGGTTGATTTCCTTTAGGGATTGACTGGTTTCATCTCTTGCAGTCCAAGGGACTCGGAAGAGTCTTCTCCAGCACCACAGTTCAAAAGCATCGAGTCTTCAGCACTCAGCTTTCTCTGTAGTCCAACTCTCACATCCATTCGTGACTACTGGAAAAACCATAGCTTTGACTAGGTGGACCTTTGTCAGCAAAGTAATGTCTCTGCTTTTTATATGCTATCTAGGTTGGTCATAGCCTCTCTTCCAAGGAGCAAGCACATCTTTTAATTTCATGGCTGCAGTCACCATCTGCAGTGATGCTGGAGCCCAAGAAAATAAAGTCTGTCACTGTTTCCATTGTTTCCCCATCTATTATCTATTTGCCATGAAGTGATGGGACTGGATGCCATGATCTTAGTTTTCAATGTTGAATTTTAAGTCAACTTTTTCACTACCTCCTTTACAGAAATGGCAAAATTGGTACTTGGGGGATCCAGAATAGCTAACACAATCTTGAAAAAGAAAAACAAAGTGAGACAACTCATACTTCCCAACCCCAGTATACTACACACCTATAGTGATCAAGACAGTTTGGTAATAACATAAGGACAATTCAATGGGGAAAAGGCCTTGTCAACAAATTATGCTGAGACAACTAGATATCCACACGCAAAGGAGTGAAGTTAAATCCTTTTACATACACCAGAGGATTCTGCTTTTAACCAGGCCTGCCCTCAGGAGAAACTACTTAGAACCTAACTTGGAAGGATTATTGTCAAAGCATAACTAACCTAGGGGAAGAAAAACACAGAACTCCAACCCTAATATCCCACCTCATGGGCAAAGAAAAATTGAGAAACTCTTGAAAGTTCATAGTCCAGAGGCAAAGCCTCGTTAAAAGGCTGAAACCTAATCACAGAAGTACACAACTCTTTCCCCTCGCCTCACATCCCACCACTATATTACTGAGATATTTACAGAATATTCCTTTACAGAGTATATCACAGCTAAGTTACAAGAAAAAATTACAAGGCATAACAAAAGGATATATCACACAAGAAGAAACAGAGTAAATTATCACAACCAGATATGACAGGGATGTAGGCATTATCAGAATTTAAAACAACTATGATTAATATTCTAAGGATTCCAATGGACAAAGTAGACAGTATGCAAAAACAGATAGGCAACATAAGCAGAGAGATGGAAATCCTAAGAAAGAACCAAAGTCAAATGCTTGAGATAAAATCACTGAAGAATGCCTTAATGGGCTGCTTTCTAACACTGGACATGGTTGAGGGAAAAAACCCTCTGAACTATAGGATATTACGCATGGAATCCCTGAAAACAGAAAAGCAAAGAGAACAAAGAATTGGGGTGGGATGGACCAGAACAGACTATCCAAGGACTGTGGGAAATGCAAAAAGTATGAGATACATGTAATAGGAACACCAGAAGGAATGAAAACCATCATTAGGAAAATGAAAAGACAACCAACCTATAGAATGGAGGTAAATACTTGCAAATCTGATAAAGGACACATACCTAGAAAACATAAAGAATGCTTGTAACTCAGTAATAAAGAGAAAGAACTCAATTTAAAAATGGGCACAGTATCTGAACAGACATTTCTCCAAAGAATATAAACAAACGGCTAATATGCATATGAAGAGATACTCATCATCATCAGCCATCAGGGAAGTGCATTCTTAAAGTAGAATGAGATATCATTTGACTACTGGCTATAGTTAAAGAGAGAGATAATAAAAAAAAAAATGTTGGCCAGGATGTCATGAAATTAGAATGCTTTATACATTGCTGAAGGGGATACTAAATGGTAGTCACTTTGAAAAACAACCTAGCAGTTCCTAGAAAGAATAAACTTGTGCCAGAGCAAATCCGCTACCAGGTATATGACCAAGAGAAATGAACTACGTAAGAACTTGTACAGAAATGTACATAGCAGCATAACAGACAAAATGTAGAACAACCCCAAGTGTCCATTACCTGAGGAATGAATGTACAAAAGGCATTATATATCCATACACTAGAATATTATATGACAATTAAAAGGAATGACATACAGAAGTTCCCTGGTGGTCCAGTTGTTAGGACTCAGCTTCCCTGCAGAGGAAAAGAGGAATGAAGTACTGACACATACTACAATGTGGATGAACCACAAAAACATTAGCTATGTGAAGTAAGACAGTCACAAAAGACCACATATTTATGAAACGAGAGATTAGTGGTTGCCTAGGGTAAATTGGGAGGAAATAGACGCATGAACTTTTGGGATGAGGAAAATGTTCTAAAATTGTTTATGGTTATGGTTGCAAAATTTTATGAATATATTAGAAACAGCTGAATTGTGTACTTTAAATGGGTGAACAGTATATGTACATTAAAATCACAAAAAAAGCTGCTTATTTTTAAAAAGGGGGCAGGTTTCCTGGGGGGGGGTTTCCTGGTGGTCCATTGGTTTAAGAATCTGCCATTATTTGTAACGCAGGGGACACCAGTTCAATCCCCGGTCCAGGGAGATCCCACATGCTGCAGGGCAAGTAAGCCTGTGCTGTACTGTGCTGTGCTCAGTTGTATCCAACTCTTTGTGACTCCATGGACTGCAGCCCGCCAGGATCCTCTGTCCGTGGGATTCTCCTGGCAAGAATACTGAAGTGGGTTGCCATTTCCTTCTCCAGGCCATCTTCCTGACCCAGGGATTGAACCCATGACTCCTGCACTGGCAGGCAGATTCTTTACCATTAGTGCCACCTGGGAAGCCCCAAATAAGACCATGCGCCACAACTACTAGAGCCCGTGCTCTGCAATGAGAGAAGCCACTGCCACAAGAAGTCTGTGCACCTCAATTAGAGAATAGTCCCTGCTCGCCGCAAGGTGAGAAAGCCCAGCACAGCCAAAAATAAACCTGGAGCCCAAATGCAGTCACATCCTAATAGCAACAAGAATACGCAGTTCCTAAAATACCATTTTCTAATAAAAAGAATCAAGGCTATTTGGAGGAATACTTGATACTGGATCTGGGAGAGTGAAATACAGCATGAGCATGGAGCATCTTACAGTGCCTGAAAGAAAAAGCAAAAACAAACACCATAGAAGCCAACCTGAAAGAGCCCCTACTGGCCAAATGTAAAGCAATTTATAGTACTGGGTGATAAACCAAGGTAAAAAATAAATTTAAATGAGTGCATGTTGGTATAAATTATTGAGTGAAAAAATATTAGGGAAGGGACAAATCTTTCTTACAGCAGCACTCCAGATAATATATATAGGTATATCCCATTAAGGAGGTGGAGTTTAGTTCCCCTCCCCCTGGAGTGTGGGCTGGACTGAATGACTCACTTCCTAGGAATACAGTAGGGCAAGGAAGAAATACTAACTTTACAGTAGAGAAACCTGGCAGAAAACACCTTAATCAAGTGAATAAGATTAACATCACTGGTGTCAAATCATTGAAATCATGACCTCCTGATAAGATGTGATGAGAAATGCAGCCCATCTTGGTGATGCTCTTACCCCAAAACCCATAACCCTTCTAATCATGAGAAAAACATTAAACAAACCCAAATGGAGGGACATCCTACAAAATATCTGACCAGTTCTTTTCAAAACTGTCATGAAAAACACAGAAAGATGGAGAAATCATCAAATACTGGAGGAAACTATAAAGAAGACATGACAACTAAATGCAATACAGTATTCTGAAGTGTATCCAGGAATAATAAAAGGCAGTTACGGGTGGTAGAGTAGAATTGAGCCTGACTGCTAATGGATATGAGATTTCTTTTGGAGTTGATGAAATAAACTGGAGTTAGATGGTGATGATGGCTGTATGACCTTGTGAATTTTTAAAAATCCAATAAACTGTATACTTTGAAAGCCTACAACATACTGGTACTATGGCTAGGTGTTGTCTTAAGGAATTCCCTGAGTAGATTAGAGCAGAGGAAACAGCAAGAAGGCACCAATGCACAGAATAAGGAGCTGCAGGTGCAGCAGTGAGATGCTGGTGGATTGACTACAGGAGACTGGATGAAGGCAGGCTGAGGCCATGTTTAGGGGTTTCAGGGGAAAGCTGTACACGCATGCTCAGTAACTCAATCATCTCCGACTCTATGCGATCCTATGGGCATAGTCTGCCAGGCTCCTCTGTCCATCGAATTTTCTAGGCAAGAATACTGCAGTTGGTTTCCATACATACAGAGAGAAAAGGCCAGATGTGTATTCTAGAAAAATGACTCTAGGACAGCACTGTAAAAGATGAATTGAATGGGATAAAAAAACAGACATAAGTTAGAAGTGGTTTCTTTTCTTTTTCATTTTATCTGTTTCATCTCCCAGATCTGTATATACTTTAGAAAGCTTTAGTATTTATTACATAGTTATATGGGGTTCCCTGGTGACTCCGACAGTAAAGAAACCACCTGCAATGTGGGAGATCTGGGTTCAGTCCCCGGGTTGGAAAGATCTCCTGGAGGAAGGCATGTCAACCCACTCCAGTATTCCTGCCTGGAGAATTCCCAAGGACAAAAGAGCCTGGAAGGGTATAGTCCATGGGGTCACAAGGAGTCAGACACGACTAAGCAACTAAGCACACACAGCACACACTCAGTTATATAATGCATGTTTGAATAAAACAGGATTATAAAAATTTTCATAAAAGACTAGAACTCTGGTGCTTGAAAATGTAGCCTCCTTATCATATTTCTATGAGAAATTAGATTATCCTTTCTAAAAATTATAAAATTTAGTACTGTTAGTCAAAATCTTGAGGTCCCCCAAAATGTTTTCCTAGACTACTACTATATTAAAAGAAATTCTTCCAGAGTAACTAAGTATGGCAGTATGAAAATTTATAAAGAATGTATGAAATTCACCAATGCAACAGCATGAAAGAATAGTAAAGAACATCCGCTCAAGAAGCTAGACCACCTGGGTTTGAATCCTGGCTCTCCCACTTACTAGGTGTTTTTCGAAGTAAGTTATTTGTGTCTCCAATTTCCTCATCAATAAAATAAAGTTTATCAGTTCAGTTCAGTCACTCAGTCGTGTCCGACTTTTTGCAACCCCATGAATCACAGAACGCCAGGCCTCCCTGTCCATCACCAACTCCCAGAGTTCACTCAGACTCACGTCCATCGAGTCAGTGATGCCATCCAGCCATCTCATCCTCTGTCGTCCCCTTCTCCTCCTGCCCCCAATCCCTCCCAGCATCAGAGTCTTTTCCAATGAGTCAACTCTTCGCATGAGGTGGCCAAAGTATTGGAGTTTCAGCTTTAGCATCATTCCTTCCACAGAAATCCCAGGGCTGAT
>NW_011494713.1:4425227-4425545 GCF_000754665.1 Bison bison bison
TGATCTCCTTCAGAATGGACTGGTTGGATCTCCTTGCAGTCCAAGGGACTCTCAAGAGTCTTCTCCAACACCACAGTTCAACAGCATCAATTCTTTGGTGCTCAGCCTTCTTCACAGTCCAACTCTCACACCTATACACGACCACTGGAAAAACCATAGCCTTGACTAGAGGGACCTTTGTTGGCAACGTAATGTCTCTGCTTTTCAATTTTCAAGGCAAATTGGAAGTGGTCAAACAAGAGATGGCAAGAGTGAACGTCGACATTCTAGGAATCAGCAAACTAAAATGGACTGGAATGGGTGAATTTAACTCAGATG
>NW_011494713.1:4426069-4440208 GCF_000754665.1 Bison bison bison
CTCTACTCATGGACATCACCAGATGGTCAACACCGAAATCAGACTGATTATATTCTTTGCAGCCAAAGATGGAGAAGCTCTATATGGTCAGCAAAAACAAGACCAGGAGCTGACTGTGGCTCAGATCATGAACTCCTTGTTGCCAAATTCAGACTTAAATTGAAGAAATTAGGGAAAACCACTAGACCATTCAGGTATGACCTAAATCAAATCCCTTATGATTATACAGTGGAAGTGAGAAATAGATTTAAGGGACTAGATCTGATAGACTGCCTGATGAACTATGGATGGAGGTTTGTGACACTGTACAGGAGACAGGGATCAAGACCATCCCCATGGAAAAGAAATGCAAATAAAATAAAATAAAATAAAGATTACAGTACTTATTAAATGGCTTGGTATGAGGAGTGAGTAAATGCTTGTAAAATGCATTAGAACAGTGCTTAACATATAATAGGGCTTCCCTTTGTGGCTCAGCTGGTAAAGAATCCGCCTGCAATGCGGGAGACCTGGGTTCCAACCCTGGGTTGGGAAGATTCCCTGGAGAAGGGAAAGGCTACCCACTCCAGTATTCTGGCCTGGAAAATTCCATGGACTATATAGTCCTTTCCACAGCTATTTGTAAGCCTCCTCAAACAGCCATTCTGCTTTTTTGCATTTCTTTTCCATGAGGATGGTCTTGATCCCTGTCCCCCGTACAATGTCATGAACCTCCGTCCATAGTTCATCAGGCACTCTATCAGATCTAGTCCCTTAAATCTACTTCTCACTTCCACTGTGTAGTCATAAGGGATTTGATTTAGGTCATACCTCAAATAGGAAAAGGAGTACGTCAAGGCTGTATATTGTCACTCTGCTTATTTAACTTATATGCAGAGTACATCATGAGAAACACTGGGCTGGAAGAAGCACAAGCTGGAATCAAGATTGCCAGGAGAAATATCAATAACCTCCGATATGCAGATGACACCACCCTTATGGCAGAATATGAAGAGGAGCTAAAGAGCCTCTTGATGAAAGTGAAAGAGGAGAGTGAAAAAGTTGGCTTAAAGCTCAACATTCAGAAAACGAAGATCATGGCATCTTGTCCCATCACTACATGGGAAATAGATGGTGAAACCGTGGAAACAGTGTCAGACTTTATTTTTGGGGGCTCCAAAATCACTGCAGATGGTGACTGCAGCCATGAAATTAAAAGACTCTTACTCCTTGGAAGCAAAGTTATGACCAACCTAGATAGCATATTCAAAAGCAGAGACATTACTTTGCCAACAAAGGTCCATCTAGTCAAGGCTATGGTTTTTCCAGTGGTCATGTATGAATGTGAGAGTTGGACTGTGAAGAAAGCTGAGTGCCAAAGAATTGATGCTTTTGAACTGTGGTGTTGGAAAAGACTCTTGAGGAGTCCCTCGGACTGCAAGGAGGTCCAACCAGTCCATTCTAAAGGAGATCAGTCCTGGGTGTTCTTTGGAAAGAATGATGCTAAAGCTGAAACTCCAGTACTTTGGCCACCTCATGCGAAGAGTTGACTCACTGGAAAAGACTGTGATGCTGGGAGGGATTGGGGGCAGGAGGAGAAGGGGACGACAGAGGATAAGATGGCTGGATGGTATCACTGACTCAATGGACATGAGTTTGGGTAAACTCCAGGAATTGGTGATGGACAGGGAGGCCTGGCGTTCTGCGGTTGATGGAGTCGCAAAGAGTCGGACACGACTGAGCAACTGAACTGAATTGAACTGATATAGTCCTTGCGGTCATAATGAGTCTGACACGACTAAGTGACTTTCACTTTCACTAACATATAATAAGAGGTATGTAAGGGTTTGTTTGCAAATTAAACTGTGAAGGGTTATGTCATGAAATCTCTTTTTTATAAAAAGTGTCTTTAACAGACTACTCATTTTCACTTTGTTTTATCTCTTTTACTTACCTGCCTTTTGATTCTAACACTACCAGCTTTAGAAAAGTCAAATGGAGAGATGCTTCCCAACCTGAATTTTATGGAACCAGTTTCTTAGAGCTTCACCAATCCTAATTACTTTTTACTTAAATATAATTAACAAATGTCAATTACTTAATATTTTAATTGGGTTTCTCTATTTCCTCTACACATCAACTAATATTTTGAATTATTTCTTTTGAACTTTCACCTGTAAGCAATCTCTACCTTGAACACTAGTTTTCTCTGCAAAAATTTTAAAAGTAACATCTCCAGGCTAAAGTCAAGTTTAAACTACCGTTGATTGATTTTTAAAAGTATCATGCTGGAGCATTCACTGGCAGTCCAGTGGTTAGGACTTGGTGTTTTCACTGCTGTGGCCTGGGTTCAATCCCTGGTCAGGCAGTTAAGATCACGGAAGCTGAGTGGTGCAGCCAAAAGGAAGTATTATGCCTAAATTATGCTTACATTACAACTGAAAAAGGTTAACATTGGGTGGTGTACCCCCGCATGGCTATCTAAAGTTCTTATAAGAACTCTTTCAATGAAATTTACAATGCTAAAGAGTTTAACTGAAGTTAAAAATCAAGGGGGGAGATTCCTTAAAAAACTGGAAACAGAACTGCCTTATGATCCAGCAATCCCACTGCTGGGCATACACACTGAGGAAACCAGAAGGGAAAGAGACACATGTACCCCAATGTTCATCACAGCACTGTTTATAATAGCCAGGACATGGAAGCAACCTAGATGCCCATCAGCAGATGAATGGATAAGAAAGCTGTGGTACATATACACAATGGAGTATTACTCAACCATTAAAAAGAATACATTTGAATCAGTTCTAATGCGATGGATGAAACTGGAACCTATTATACAGAGTGAAGTAAGCCAGAGAGAAAAACACCAATACAGTATACTAACGCATATATATGGAATTTAGAAAGATGGTAACAATAACCCTGTGTATGAGACAGCAAAAGAGACACTGATGTATAGATCAGTCTTATGGACTCTGTGGGAGAGGGAGAGGGTGAGGAGATTTGGGAGAATGGCATTGAAACATGTATAATATCATGTATGAAACAAGTCACCAGTCCAGGTTCGATGCATGATACTGGATGCTTGGGGCTGGTGCACTGGGACGACCCAGAGGGATGGTATGGGGACGGAGGAGGGTTCAGGATGAGGAACACAGGTATACCTGTGGTGGATTCATTTCGATATTTGGCAAAACTAATACAATATTGTAAAGTTTAAAAATAAAATTAAATTTAAAAAAAAATCAAGGGGACTAGTCTGCTATAGTGCTTCCCTGAGATTACACACATTTTTATATTTTTTTCCATTATGGTTTGTCACAGGATACTGAATATAGTTCCTTGTACTTTATACAGTAGGACTCTGTTTTATCCATTCTATGTATAATTAGAATCGGATTTAAATTGCTAAGTAATACCTGACAGTTCTACAGGCATGCAGTAAGAACCAACTTTAAGCCCTTTTAAACAACTTTCATCAGTGAGTATATTTTTGCAAGCCAACCTATCAGTAACAGTCCCTTGCTTCTGAAAGCCAGCCAACTGGCAACACACTCCTGTCAACAAACACACTTCTGAATACCAATCAGTAATGCTCTCAGCCAGGTACCCATGCTTCCACAGCTAATGCCAACCACACAACTGTGAAAAATCCACTAATCTCTAAACTTCACACTTTTCAAATGCCCTATAATAAGGTCAGCCGTCTGTTCTACATGGAGAGATTATGACTGACCAGCGAAGCTCTCTTTACTTAAATAAGCAATAAACTGAGCTTGTGGTTTGGGGTTTAAATACTAAGGTCTGTTATACCTTTAACAAATTAATTCATAAAGTACAGTTTTAAATTTCATATATAACTATATCAAGAGATACAGGAAATAAACGTGAAAAATCACACCTACAATTGTTTTACAAGTAATTTAAACTCTCTCTTTGTAGGCAACTCCTCAGATTTTTCTTGGCTAACTTGCAAACTCATAAAGTCAAGTATCTCCAAAATATTTTCTGTACCATTACAATATATGTCTTCTCTAAAATGCTCAAGCTACTCCTAACTCTATCCTTAATGAAATCACTGAACTCACTAATCTATGATTAGTTATTCACACATTGAGCATTTACGTTAATATTTTCGTTTAGGCAATCATTCAATACATCACTGTTGAAAATCAATCATGCTGCCAGATGCATAATAACTTATTTAGGGGCTTCCCTGATGGTCCAGGGGTTAAGACTCCTGCAGGGGGCATGAGCTCCACCGCTGATTGGGGACCTAAGATCCTGCATGCCACGGGGCCACACATGCCACACAACATAGCCAATAATAACAACAATTTGCTTATATCCCTACCCCAGAATGGCTGTGAACTAACTGAAAACACAGATAGGCAAATAAATGATCACAAATTAAGTGCCTTAAGAGAGATATCTATAGGTGCTAAAAGAGCACTGTGAATAAATGTCTGCCTCTGCCTGAGAAAGTAAAGAAAGATTTCCTAAAGGATGAAACGTGAGCTAAATTGAGGCCAAAGCAAAAAAGAACCTTAAAGGCAGAGGGAAAAGAATGCAGAAAGGTTTATGCATGAGAGGAAAGGCAGAGACAGTAGGAGTGAAAATAACAAGACTGAATTTTTTGAGTTTTTTTTGGCTGCGGTTCCCCAACCAGGGATCAAATTCACACTCCTGCATTGGAAGCAGAGTTTTACCCTGGGGACCACCATGAAAGTTCTATTTTTTTTAAATACTATTTATTTATTTTTGGTTGCACTGGGTCTTTGTTGCTGGATGCCAGCTTTCTCTAATTGCTGCGAGCAAGGGCTACTCCCTGATTGTGGTGCGTGGGCTTCTCACTGTGGTGGATTCTCTTGCTGCAGAGCACAGGCTCAGTACTTGTGGTGCACGGGCTTAGCTGCTCTGCAGTACGTGGAATCGTCCCAGACCAGGGATCAAACACGAGTCCCCCGCATTGGCCAGCAGATTTTAAACCACTGGTCCACAAGGGAAGTCCTCAAGGACTTTCAAGACATCTAGAAATATAATCAATGAGATCTAGTAATTGATTTGATTCTGGGATTGAAAGAAAGGTAAAAACAGGATAAGGATGACTCTTTTGATGTTTTCTGGATTGAGGAAATGGGTGACACTAGCTGGAACTGCTAATAAATAATCATTACAAAGTATGTACTAAATGGCAGTCACTGAACTAAATGTTTCATATGTATCATTTCATTACTCAGTTGTAAAATCAAAAGGTGAGATGTACATACACCCACAAACGCAGATGACTTTTAACTGAGGAATATATTATTTCCAGTCCATATTTCTGACTACCAAAAAGCATCTCTCCATGTTTATCATTTTGTTTCACGATCTATTTTCTGTTGTTGTTATTCAGCCACTAAGTTGTGTCCGACTCTCTGTGACTGCATGGACTGTGACATGCCAGGCTTCCCTGTCCTTCACTACCTCCCAGAGTTTGCTCAAACTCAGGTCCACTGAGTCAATGATGCTATCCAACCATCTTATCCCATTGCCCCGTTCTTCTGCCCTCAATCTTTCCCAGTATTAGGACTTATCCAATGAGTAGGCTCTTCACATCTATTTCCTGGGCTTCACCAATTCCATTGTCTCCTCATGCTCTCTCTTTTATGTCCATTCTTTATCACACTCCTTAGCTCCTCTTGTCTGCTTTTTAATTTGATGTGCTCTCATTATAACTTTTCCCGGGTTCTTTATTCACCCCAAATGTGACACATTACAAAAACCAAAAATTTCTGGGCAAAGAAAAAGAAACCCTACAATGCACAACACCAAAAAACAATTTAGATAACATTACTATATGAAGTACACATCTGCTTGGGACAAAATTTTGCTAACCCCAATGTGCAACATTAATTTTGTTACCCCCTATTCCAACCAGTCCATTCTGAAGGAGATCAGCCCTGGGATTTCTTTGGAAGGAATGATGCTAAAGCTGAAACTCCAGTACTTTGGCCACCTCATGTGAAGAGTTGACTCATTGGAAAAGACTCTGATGCTGGGAGGGATTGGGGGCAGGAGGAGAAGGGGACGACAGAGGATGAGATGGCTGGATGGCATCACTGACTCAATGTACGTGAGTCTGAGTGAACTCCGGGAGTTGGTGATGGACAGGGAGGCCTGGTGTGCTGCGATTCATGGGGTCGCAAAGAGTCGGACATGACTGAGCGACTGATCTGATCTGATCTGATTTCTATACAGAGGGAATTTCAGCTATAACATAACAAAAAACAAATATGAAGAGTGATACATATTCTAATTATTCCTGTTACCTTGTTATTAACATACTATTAAATAGGTGAGGAAAAAGTTTCCAGTTCTAACCCTAACTATATTTGGTAGTAAGTCAGTTGACTGCAAATGCAGAGTTGCTGCTGCTTTTGGATTAGTGCCTGAAGATAGTGTGAAATGAGGACACTCCCACTACTGAGTTTTTCTGCTATGTCATCAGCTCACATCTGCTATAAGATATGTTTCCAACATGACAGCAAAAGCAATCTAAACATATTTTCTTATTAACTTGTTGAAAGTTTCAAAAATCTGTCAATTACCAGAACAAACTTAAATTGTCCATTAATAGTATATGAAAAACATATACCCAGTGATGCTATTAATATATGCCACAGACTTTCAAAATCAAGAAATTATGTCTTTATTTGTTGTTGTTTAGTTGCTAAGTCATGTCCAATTCTTTGTGACCCCATGGACTGCAGCCCATCAGGCTCCTTGTCCATTGGATTTCCCAGACAAGAAAACTAGAGCGGGTTGCCATTTCCTCTCCAGAGGATATCCTCAATTCAGGGATTGAACTGAATCCACACCTCCTGCATTGGCAGGCAGATTCTTTACCACTGAGCCACAATGGAAGCCCCTTTACTGATTATAAATCTCAATATAAAAAGTGAATTTACAATTACTATAATACTTAATGTAATTATTCTAAAGATGAAATAATAAATAGCAGTAAACCCATGGTGCTCTTACTGGACTCTTTTTTGGGGGTTGCACTGTGTGGCATGTGGGACCCTAGTTCCTGGACCAGGGATCAAACCTGTGCCCTGCAGTGGAAGCATACAGTCCTAACTTCTGGACTGCCAGGAAGTTTCCTGGACTCTTAAAAGTAAACCACTGACAGTTAAGGAGAAGTAACTCTCAGTATTAATGCTGATAGTCTTATTTTTTTTAACAGAGTAATATAAAAATGTTCCTCTCTGCTTAGAAAGTAAAGCCTTATTATTCCCCAAATACACTACTAGATTATAAGACTGGGAGCTCCCTAGCAATCCAGTGGTTAAGACTCTGCACTTTCAATGCAGAGGACTCAAGTTCGATCCCTGGTCAGAGAACCAAGATCCCATGCCTTGTGGCAAGGCCAAAAAACTTAAAAAAAAAAAAAAAAAAAAGGGCAACGGATTCAAAGAGGAAAGTTAAGAAAATAATTCTGTTTACAACCATATCAGCAAGAATAAAATATTTAGGCATATGGAATTCTCTGGTGGTCCAGTGGTTAGGACTTGACACTTCCACTGCAAGAGGCACTATTTGACTCCTGGTCAGGGAACTAAGATCTCATGTGCCGCATGGCGCAGCCAAAACAAAAAGAAAGGAAGAAATAAAATAAATACTCTTTTTATTTATTTACTGCTGAGCCACCATGGAAGCCCCCTTGTTGACAGAGGATGCTCCATCATTACAGGTATTTCTATAATAAAGTATTTACATATATTATACACACAAATACACACACACACACATATATAAAGAATAAAATACTTAGGCATAAACTTAACTAAAGGTGAAAGATTTTCACACTAATAACTACAAATCATGACTCAAAGAAATTAAAGATGACACAAACAAATGGCCCGACAACCCATGTTCATGGGTTTGAAGACTTAATGCTGTTAATATATTCAATACTACCCAAAGTGATCTACAGATTCAATGCAATCCTTAGCAAAATCCCAATTATAACTTTTGGGGAAACAGAAAAATTCATTCTAAAAGTCAAACGGGATCTCAATGGACTCCGAACAGCCAAAATCATCTTTTCCAAGAACAAAGTTTGGAGGTCTGACACTTCCTGATATCAAAACTTAATAAAAAGCTACAGTAATCAAACAACATGACAAGGGCATAAAGCAAAGACACTAATGGAATATACACTTCCTGATATCAAAACTTAATAAAAAGCTACAGTAATCAAACAACGTGACAAAGGCATAAAGCAAAGACACTAATGGACTATAATTCTAGAAAGCCCAGAAATAAACCCTCACACATGTGATCAAATAATTTTTGACAAGGCTGCCGAAACAGTCAATGGGGAAGGTACAGTCTTTTCAACAAATGATAGAAAAAATGGACATACACATAGAAGAGAATGAAACTGACCCTTACCTTACACCATATACAAATATTAACTCAAAATGGATCAAAGACCTAAATATAACACCTAAATTTATAAAAGAAGAAAACAGGAAAAGCTTCATGACACTGGCTTTGGTAATGATTTCTACATGGTGACATGTAGGTGACAACAGAAGTATAGTAACAGAAGGAAAAAAATATAAACTGGGCTACATCAAAATTTAAAATATTTATCCATCAAATGACACTATCAACAGAGTGAAAAGGCAATCCACAGAATAGGAGAAATTATCTTCAAATCATATATCTGATAAGGAATTAATATCCAGAATATATAGTGAACTATATACAACTCAACAATAGGATTAAAAATCAGACAAAAGACAAGTAGATAAAATGTGGTATACACATAGAATGAAATATTTATTTAGTTTCTAAAAGGAAGAAAATTCTAACACATGCTATGAACATGGAGAACCCTTAAAGATATTATGCTCAGTTAAAGTGAAGTCGCTCAGTCGTGTCTAACTCTTTGCAACCCCATGGACTATAGCCTGCCAGGCTCCTCCATCCATGGGATTTTCCAGGCAAGAATACTGGAATGGGTTGCCATTTCCTTCTCCAAGGGACCTTCCCGACCCAGGGATCAAACCCGGGTCTCTGGCATTGCAGGCAGACTCTTTACTGTCTGAGCCAGCAGGGAATCCCAAGTGAGACCAGTCATAGGACACATACTATATGACTCTACTTATATAAGTTCCCTAGAATAGTTAATAATTCAGGGACAAAAAGCAGAATGGTGGTTGCCAGGAGCTAGAAAGAGGGGTGGGGGTGAAGAGTTATTATTTTATTTCATGGTTCAGTTTAAGATGGTCACAATCTGGAGATAGATGTTGGTGATGATTACTCAACAACATGAATGCACTTACAATGCCACTTAACTGTAAATTTAAATATATGTTATCACACACACACAGAATATCTTCATGATACTGGAGAAGATAAAAGTTCTCAAATAAGACACAAAAAGCACGAACCACAAAAGAAAATACTGTTAAATTTGACTCCATTAAAACTAAGAACTTCTGGTTCATCAAAAGACATCAAGACTGAACAAGCACAAGCAGAAGAAAATTCACAATACATATATCCAACAAATTATCTGTATCCAAACTATATAAATAACTCCTAAAAATTAATAAGAAAAAGGAAAATGAATAAAAATGGGCAAAAGACTTAAACAGGTATACCATAAAAGAGAATATCCAAATCCCAAGGATAAAATAAAAAAAGATATTCAACCCCATTAGTCATTAGAGAAATGCAAGCTTAAAACACAATACCTCAAATGAAAGAGACTGGCAAGGCAATGATACAGAAGTACAGTAACTCTCACACAGTGCTTGTACAAATATATACCAATTTAGAAAACTGTTGGTAAATAAATAGCAATAAAAGCACATTTAGAAATATGGGGGCAAATGCCAGAAGATAAGGCTGAGAAGATTCAAAGTAGCTTTCTTTGGGGAGAAGTGTTCAGGGGTAGGAAATGGACAGTGCAGCTCTTGTAGGATTATCAGACTCTTCACACTACCTACATGTATTAATTTGACAACAACTTAAAAAAAAAATAGATTTAACTGTTGTTACCAATCATGTAGCATTTTGGCATCTCACAGAGTTCCTACTATATAACTATGTGTTACACGTTATCCATGAATGATTTGTTATGGCTAACTTAAGAATGATGAAACTCTTGGCAGCCAGGATAAGACATCCTGGGTTCCTGATCTGAACACGAGCTCAAAGCTAAAAACAAAACAACAACAACAACAAAATGCTTTCAGTCACAAGAAACGGCATTCTACTGCTAAGGGATTTTCCCTCTCAGCTCTCTCTGCCTTTATTAACAAGGTATCTTTTAGCACCTCATATATTTACATATGTGAACAAATGGCACATAAAATTACTAACCAGTTTTGATGCTGAACTAGGAAAGCATACCTAAGACAAGTAAAAAATGATTATACGTAAACAATCCTAAAATGGTACTGTAAGATAAAAAATAAAGATCAGTTATAGGGAATTCCCTGGCGGTGCAGTGGTTGGGATTCAGCATTCTCACTGGCAAGGCCAGGGTTCAATCCTTGGTTGGAGGAATGAAGATTCCAAGCTACACGGCCAAAAAGATTGATTATATTCTTTCTAAATTTTTCATGAAAAACTTTAATTCCATCATGACACCAAAAGTTAAAAACCCTGATGAATTTTATAACATGAAAATTAATTCCATATAATACAGCAAATATACCATAAATATGGATAAAAGCAAAAGCACAAACTGGGGCAGATATATAACTTCTGACAAAAATATATAGACTTATGCATAAAGCATAAAGATAAAACTATCTATAGTAAAACAGGTAAAGGACATGAACAAGCCAAAACAGAGAAATACATTCTTAGCAGCCTTTTCATGAACTCTCCAAGACTGAGAAATTGAGATAGAAAGCCACTCCTATATGCAAAATGAGTCAGCAACTTTTACAAATATAGGATATTTTTTATGTATACCAGTGGGAAATGAAAGTACACAATACAACATATAAGTCAGCCAAGCAGAGAAATACATGCCAAGAATCAACTTTATCAAAATAAGAAAAGGAATCTAACAATATTCTGCCTATATACTGTCTTCTGCATTCCTACCTAACTAAATACAAGTTTCCTGAGTAGGAGGCTAACAGAAGGAGCGAGGAGGTATTTGATAAGGGTATGCATGACAGCTGAAGGGGGTTAAATTAACTTACCAGAAAGGAGGGGGGAAAAAATCTAAATTTTAATAGTGGCAATGACAAAAGAGAAAAAGGAACAAATTGCTAATTCTTGGCTCTGCTTCTCTTATCAAATGACAAGCATAGCATTCTATTACCAAAGATAAAAGCATATCAACAAAGGATACCTCCTTTGAAACAAAAGAATGAAAGGATTTAAAACCCTTTCTTCACTAATTCATATTTTACTGTCAAATAATATATGTCACCTTTTTTCTAAATCAGTAATTTCTCAGGTACAGAAAAATAGATCTTCTGGGAGAGGGGTTCTGGATGGGGAACACATGTGCACCCGTGGCTGATTCATGTCAATGTTTGGCAAAAACCACTACAATATTATCAAGTAATTAGCCTCCAACTAAAATAAATTAATTAATTTAAATTTTAAAAAAAAGGAAAGAAAATAGATCCTCACTAAAACTGCAGAGGAGGAAACCTAGATCTTATCTTAAATTATTTAATTACTGAAGAATACTTTGTAACACTGAGTTAACTCATATTCTTTACCAGACCACCCCAAGGAAAAAAAAGTAGGTGTCAGACATGATAAACAAGTAAAAAATGGGTATCTGATGTTATACAATCATGGATCCGTGAAACTCTGATTTCAAACACACATGATTTCTCAACAGTGAACAAATGACGAAGGAGGAACTCATTTATTCGAAAAGATACCAGCAGCAAAGGTTTTACTTTGACAAAAAGTGACTGGAACAGTGCTATGGAATATTATGCCATGCCAACATAACAAGGTGTTGCATCCTCACGCTCTCAAAATGGTACTTATTGTTTGCAAGCTAATTAATCATAGAAAAAGGTTAGAGCGAAGCCACTAAGACTGATGCTGAAGCTCTACTATTTGGTCACCTGACGTGAAGAGACAACTCACTCTGTAAAAGACCCTGATGCTGGGTAAGATTGAGGGCAAAAAGAGAAGGGGGCAACAGAGGACGAGATGGTTGGATATCGTCACCGACTCAATGGACATGAGTTTGCTCCAGTGACAGTGAAGGACAGGGAAGCCTGGAGTGCTGCAGTCCATGGGGTCGCAAAAAGTTGGACACAACTGAGCAACTGAACTAGGAATCAGAAGGCAATAAAATACAAACTTATACCAAAGGCTAAGATGTCAGGAGAAAAAGAGACTTATGTCCCAATATCTGACATGTCAGGAAGTGTTATGCCCAATTAAGAGAATTTCCTTTCAAAACATTACTTGGAAAATATGTGTTCCTAAAATGCAATATTAAAATAAAATAGCTTAAACTCCCATCACAAGGATTATATGCTAAACACTAAATTTATTTCTGAATAATCAAATTGTGTTTTCTTGACTACAAAAATCATCCTGTGAAACAAAACAAAAAAACAAGGTCTCCTGTGTCACACACAAGCACAGGGGAAAAAAATCCTAATTCTAAGAAAAACAGTATCTACAAATCTATCCCAGTCTTACGATTTTATGAGTCTGTTTTAATAATTTACACAAGTCATTCTGTGGGCACTCTGAAAATATGATGACCTTCCATGTTAAAACAAGGATATTCTAAAGGGTGTAAAACTATCAGGTAGGGCAGGAATTCTAAATTAAACTTAGGCAATGAGCCTAAACAAATTTAAACATAAATTGTCATTCCTGGTTCTGCTGTTTTCATGAGGATCCCAGTGTGTCAACTTAGGGCAGATATTAATCTACCAAGAGATAAGACACACAAAAATACATTACAGTAGCAATTACATATACTGATGGATAATGAACATTTTCGAAGAATTTACAAAGGCTACATGGTTTTCAAAGTATTTGCATTTCTGCTCCCAAATACAGAAACCGTAACTTACAGTGTGTTTTTAAAAGACAATAAAATGAACTCTTCCATAAACTGAAATGTAAAGAAAACAGACTATTACATGGCATAGTCCAGAGTGGAATGCAATCATTTAGTAATGATTATAATTAGAAACTTAACATTTATACTGTATTATCATAGATCATCAATTTCCAAAAACCTAAGCTTAACAAAATATAATTATTGCCTTCACCTGTTCCCCTGGTAACAGAACAGTGAGAAGGCATTTTATAGAATAAAGAGAACTATCTCATGATAATGCTAAGCCATCTTTCTAAATCTAATTTAGCCTTCCTGAGAGGATTCTGAAACTTCAGGAAACTACATCAAAACTATTATTTATATTACTCAATAATGTACTTAGGTAGGTATGTGAAAGTGCCTATTTTACGTGCAAGAAAAATGCAAGAAAATTTCAAGAAAAAATAGGTTAGCTTCTATTACACGCAATTATTCCATGAGTTCAAAAAAAAAATTCAAATGAGCATAATTAGTGCCTTAAAAAGTGTCTTAGCCTTATAGTAGTAGAAAACAGAATACAACCCAAGGCTTCCTAACTTACATGTAAAAAATGAAAATAGCTACTCCCAACAATTCCTTAAGTCACTGTATATTACAAGCAAAATAGCTTGCCTGACTTTCAACAATTAGTCAATCTTTTGCATAAAGCATAAAAGGCTAACAATCTTATCAGTCTAATCAGCTAGCTGAGTTGTTTCTCAAAGCTAAATATTATTACCTTATAAATTAAAAAATGCCAAAATAAATAAATAAATAAATAATGCCTAATGTGACTTTCAAGTATATTATCATAGGAAACAATACTTTGTAACCTAAAATAATTTAAGTCAATACTAATTGTGGTTTGAACACAAAAGAAAGAACTTAAAATTCTAAAACCCTAACAAAAAGTTCGTAAGAAGAATAAAAATACATATAACCTCAAAAGGATAAAGAAAATGGAAGAGGACAGTAGACCAGATATTGAGAGAATTTTGCAATATGAAAAAGATGAAGTTAGCAGACTGGTAGAAGGCTGAAACCTAACAGGGGGCGGCGGGGTG
>NW_011494713.1:4440308-4442350 GCF_000754665.1 Bison bison bison
GAGATGGGGCTGGAAAAAAAGGATGAAAGGTTTAAAAAAAGACAGTTATCTCTCTTCCTCTAGCTCTTCAGTCAGGTGACTACCCTTATAAGGCAGAAGGTTTGTACTATGGGAAGGTTAAACAAGAGAACCTCTAGCTGACAACAGAATTAAGATTTATTGAAAAACAAGGAGATTAAATAAAATTCTATAACTGAACACTAAAACCACAGGCTTGTTTCATTCATCTACCCAATCCAAACACTAGTCTTCTCTCTCTCAGGTGGAAGATTAGAGGATTCTTCTCCAGAGAAACTACTAAGAGAAAAGGCCTACAGATACTGATGCTTGTGGGTTCCCCATAAAAAGGCTAATGCTCTAATCTAAATTTGTTGAGCCTCACAAATCAACAAGGTACATTCAGTTTCCCACTTGCAGCTTCTTAGTGACTCACTTGTAAATACAAACCAAGAGCAAAAGAAAACTAGAAATTTGAAGAAAAACTCCAGATGAGAGGCAAAATAAAAAGTAAAAAGCAACGAAGATAGATAAATGAAAAGAAAAACAACACTGTAATTAATATCTTCAGATAATTTTTATTTCCCAAAACAGTAACATGAATGGGAAAACTCAGAAAAACAAAGTCCCCCAGTTAATAAGACAATCATAGTTAGAGAAGCATATTCAGTTATTTATGGGTAACATGGCATGATATCTAAATCTGCTCTCAGAAACTACAGAGAAATGAAATATTGGTAAAAAGTTAATCACTAAACTGAAGGATAGGTGCATCACAGTTTTAAGATTCTATCTCCACCTTTTTGTTTACAGTTTCAGTAATAAAGTTTTTTAAATGATAAAATTTAAAAAAAAACAATTCATAAAACTGTGAAGATTAAAGCTGAGAAAATCATTGAGCAGACAAAAATGTAGAAAATAAGAGTATAAAAATTAAAGAATTAATCTAACTCATCAGGCAAGTAATACAGGAGTTTCAGAAAGAGAGCAAAGAAAATGTTAAAAAGAGAATTAAAGAAGTTAATAAAATTTCCCAGAACTAAAGGACTAGAGTTTCCAGACAGAAAGAAGCCTCTAAGGTAAACATCTTAGAGGTGTGCATTCGTGCAGCTAACTCACTTCAGTCCTGTCCAACTCTGTGCAACCCTATGGACTGCCACCCACCAGGCTCCTCTGTCCATGGGATTCTCCAGGCAAGAATACTGGAATGGTTTGCAGTGCCTTCCTCCAAGGGATCTTCCCCAAGATAAGTATAATACATTATAAAAGATTTAAAATGAAACCAAGAATAATTTATTTGACCATGTAGAAAATAGTATTCAAGGGGGTTTTACAATAATACAATATTAGAGAATTTGGAATCATAAATGAAGAGTGCCAAAGGAAACCAAGTAAAATGGAAAAGCAAGACAACTATTAAGTCCAGGAAAAATTACAGAATTTCTAAGAAAGGAAATGTAATCATACTACACACTGGGGACACAGTTAACATAATACTTACATGTAGAGCCGTCCCTCGATATCCATGGCGGGGGACTGGTTTCAGAACCCCCATGAATTCCAAAATCTGAGAATCTTCAAGTCCCTTATATAAAATGACATAGTATTTGCATTAACCCACACACATCCTCCCATATACTTTAAATCATCTCTAGACTACTTAAAATGCCTAATACAATGTAAACCATTGCCAGCACATAGCAAACTCAAGTTTTGCTTTTTAGAACTTTCTGGAATTTTTTTTTTCCTGAATATTTTCAATCTTTGGTTGGATCAATCTGCTGATGTGGAGCCCACAGATGCAGAGGGTCAGCTGTATTAAAAATAAGAAATATGTACGCATCAAATGAAAAGTAAACTAGACATTGCTATAACCATATTAGGAAAGACAAAGGAAGGGGAAATGGTGATAAGGGGCAGTGGTATAAGATGACTAACAGATTCTATAACAACAATTCAAAAGAAAATATTAAAAGTTCACAGTCATTTATAGTATTAGCACACCATTTAGAAATCTGGAGGAAAAAACCATATAAGAAAACAAG
>NW_011494713.1:4442450-4455893 GCF_000754665.1 Bison bison bison
TCCCTGGGTCGGGAAGATACCCTGGAGAAGGAAATGGCAATCCACTCCAGTATTCTTGCCTGGAAAATCTGATGGATGGAGGAGCCTGGTGGGCTACAGTCCATGGGGTCACAAAGAGTCAGACACGACTGAGCGACTTAACTTTCACTTTCTTTAACTGCTATCATAAATCTAGGAGCATTTTTTTTTAACTATGTACATAATTATTCACAACAGACAAAATATCCCAATAACTCAAATATCCATCAACAGACTAATGGACAAAAGAAAATGTGGTATATACATACAACAGAATATTATTCATCCTTAAAAAAGAAGGAAATCCCACCATTTGTGACAACATGGATGGCACTGAACTAAGTGAAGTCAGTCAGTCACAGAAGGACAAATACTGCATGATTCTACTATATGAGGTATCTAAAACAGTCAAACCCCCAGAAGCAGAGAATAGAATGGTGGTTGCCAGGGAATCGGGGGGAGGGGAAATAGGGAAGTTGATGTTCAATGTGTATACAGTTACCACACACACACACACAAAAAAAACACCCACAACTATATATACACATCACTTTGATAAGAGTGGGGGGTAAAACCCCAAAACTATAGAAAATAGTGCTTTGCTGAGTGCTACCTGGGAGAAAAAGACTGCCTAATGGAAGCAGTGATGAAACAAGAGGATAGTGAGAGGTTTTATGTTTTCATTCTTAGTTCTCCCCTATTTATGCTTTGGGATAATGACCACCTGTCCCTTTCTCCAAATAAATCTACAGTTTAATCTCACTTTGCAAGTGTCTTCAGTGTAAAGTCAGGACAGTGCAAAAGCCTTGCTACTCTAAGGCACTGACAAAAATGCAAAGAAGGTGATTACCTTCCCCTCAGCATTCATCTTCCAAGCCTTTCTCCCATTCCTCCCCCAGATCCCCAGGAAAGATAGACTATAATCTAAGGCTTCCTTCCACTTTTCCCTGTAAGTCTCAAAGTAAAACCCTGCCCAATGTTGTTGTGTAGCAGCAAACAGGAATGACTAACACTGATTTTATGGTGCCTAGGGCTCATTCTTTCTCTAGAAATGTACACAGACTTGGACCTGGACTTTCATTATTTCCATTCCCCAAAATAGTTTTAATAGCTGAGAACTAACAAACACAGTAGCTAAAAACCTCAGAAAAAAGATGCTCATGAAACAAAACAATCACCTGAAAAATACATACAACTATAACAGACAGACAGAATCAGGCAACAATACTACTTCAATCCTTTATTTCCTTAAAAATATTACAATCGTCCACACAGTTTCCATCCCAGATTCCATCCCAGACGCCCTGAGGAAGGGAAGGGGCTTAGGGAGCCCTACCTTCTTGAGTACCATCAATAAAGTACTCTATACCCCCCCAAAATTATCATGCTTATTTTAAATTCTCGATCTATTTCAAAATCCAACAATTTGTTAACTATAAGATTAAAAAATACTGGAAAAAACAAAAGGATAGAATAATGTACTAAGAAAACACATGCTAAAAGTTGAGAAGCAATCTGATAAAATGCAATTTAAGACCAAAAAATGCCTTTAAAAGACTAAAAGTATATATGTTTATAGATTGGCCAAAACAAGAAAGCTGCATATTGTTAAGTGTTGGCAAAGATAAAAGAAACATTATGTACTGCTACTTAAGAGTGCAGATTCATTTTTTCCCTATTCTATTTGCTAGAGAAAAATCCTACACTCTTCAGTAAAGTTAAGTTGGCATCCCTTATAATCCAGCAATTCTGCTCCTTGTTCTATATTGCAAAGAAATTCTCAAAAAGGTAGGCAACAAGACCCATATTTGGATGTTCACTACAGCAGTATCGATCACAAAGTAAAAAGTCAATCTGGATGATTATCACTGAAAATGAACAGCCAAATTATGATGGACTCATACTATAATGGGGACGTCCCTGATGGTCCAGTGTCTAAGACTCTATGCTCCCGATGCAGGGAACCTGTTTGATCTCTGGTCAGAGAACTAGATCCCACATGCTGCAACTAAGAGTCCCACATGCCACAGCTAAGAACTGGCCCAGCCAGATAAATAAATATATATTTGGGCTTCTCAGATGGCTCACTGGTAAAGAATCTGCCTGCCAATGCAAGAAACACAAGTCCAATCCCTGGATCAGGAAGATCCCCTAGAGGAGGAAATGGCAACCCACTTCCGTATTCTTGCCTGGAAAAAGTTCATGTACAGAGGAGCCTGGTGGGCTGCAGTCCCTGGGGAACCAAAGAGTCTGACACAACTGAGAAGCATGAAGCTGAAGCATACTACAATGTTAACTGAGCAATTAGGTGTACACATAGCATGCAGCATGGATGGATCATTAAAACAAACTACTTAGGAGGGAAAAAATTAACATAAAGAATACATAAAGTACATATACATGAAGAAAACACATTTTATAGGAACAAGAACTTTAAGCAAAGTAGCACAGCTGCCAAATGAAAGTGGAGTTTGGAGATAAAAGGAAAGATATGGCAAGAGAAGTAAAATTTGCACAAACCAGTGACAACAATGGCTATAAACTAAGGATTGTGATTCATTCTCCATTAATCTGCATCGAAGATACAAAAAGAAAATTGTTTGTGGTGAATAATCAACAGAAATTTGAAAATAATTCAAGAGTGGCAATAATACATAATAGAATTCAAATAGAAAAGTCGAAGACACCATGACTTGCTTTGGAAGAGAGAATTCTTTTACATAGCCAGAACAAGTCCTGAGAGTAGGCCTTAAATAAATACTACTTGAAAGAATCTTTTGCAGTGCTGGAAAAGTTTCTACATAAATTACCTACTCACTTGCCTCATTTCATACATGTCAACTTATCACAAAGTATAGATATTAAAAGAGAAAATTAAAACCACTGATACTACAGTAAATATATTCACCTACCATTCACCTCTGCCCTAAAAAAGACAACAGTGAGGCCTGGAAGAGAAAACCAGGCCATCTGTCTCAGAAAGCAAGGAGGGAGAAAACAGTCTTCTCATTCTCAGTATTTGCCTGGCCCAGTCTTCTAAGATTTTGTCAAAGAACCTGGCAACAGCTATCCACACCTAAAACTGGGGCCGACACCAGAAGTCCTAGCCAGCCAAATTGTCTCTGTTTATATTTAGCTTGAAGTGGACAAATGCCACCAGGTGGCACCAAACTGCAGTCATGATCGGATCAGATCAGCATCAAGCAGCTGGATTTTTTTAACTCCAGGCCAGCTAGAGGCATCTCTCTTGGCTCAGCTAGTAAAGAATCCACATGCAATGTGGGAGACCTGGGTTTGATCCCTGGGTTGGGAAGATCCTCTGGAGAAGGGAAAGGTTACCCACTCCGGTATTCTGGCCTGGACAATTTCATGGACTGTATAGTCCATGGGGTCACAGAGTTGGACACAACTGAGCGACTTTCACAGGCCAGAGAGAAATAACACTAGGCTCATATCTTGTATGATGAAATTTTTGGAACTCCATCTATCTAACTATGGTGGAGTTCTACTCACTACCAACCAGATATTCGGATTCTGAATATTCTAGAATATGACCTTCTGGATTCACATCCCATTTTAATACTTTAATATGCTGCTATATACTAAAATAAAATTAAATAGTATCATTTATATCATTTTAATATGCATGCATATACATGCATATTTTATCTGAATGCATACCATTACCCACTGAATAAAACACAAAACTATGAATCCATACAGACATAAATATTAATAAATTCAAAGTTGAGTAGGAATTGAGACTGGTTCAAAATTGGGGAAGGAATAAATCAAGGCTGTATATTGTCACCCTGCTTATTATTTAACTTACATGAAAAGTACATCATGTGAAATGTCAGGCTGGATGAATCACAAGCTAGAATCAAGATTGGTGGGAAAAATATCAACAACATCACATATGCAGATGATACCACTCTAATGGCAGAAAGCGAAGAGGAACTAAAGAGCCTCTTGATGAGGGTGAAAGAGGAGAGTGAAAAAGCTGGCTTAAAACTCAACATTCTAAAAACTAAGATCATGATTTCTGGGGTCCCATTACTTCATGGAAAATAGGGGAAAAGTGGAAACAGTGGCAGATTTTATTTTCTTGGGTCCAAATTCACTGCAGACAGTGACTGCAACTATGAAATTAAAAGATGCTTGCTCCTTGGAAGAAAAGCTATGACCAACCTAGACAGCATAGTAAAAACCAGAGACACTCCTTTGTCGACAAAGGCCTGTATAGTCAAAGCTATGGTTTTTTCCAGTAGTCATGGATGGATGTGAGAGTTGGACCCTAAGAAGGGCTGAGTGCCAAAGAACTGATGCTTTTGAACTGTGTTGCTGGATAAGACTCTTGAGAGTTCCTTGGAAAGCAAGGAGATCAAACCCATCAATCCTAAAGGAAATCAACCCTGACTATTCATTCGAAGGACTGATGATGAAACTCTAATACTTGGGCCACCTGCTGTGAAGAGCCATCTCTTTGGAAAAGACCCGGATGGGAAAGATTGAGGGCAACAGCAGAATGGGGAGACAGAAGATGAGGGGGTTAATGACATCACTGACTCAATGACCATGAGTCTGAGCAAACCCCGGGAGATACAAGGAAGCCTGGTGTGTTCTAGGGTTGCAAAGAGTTGGACACGACTTAGCAACTGAATAACAACAGGAAGTCAGAATGTATGCACTTTCATAATAGCTTCCAACAAAATACTTATTAATTAAAAGGGGAAGGGTAAAACTTTATAGAACCCTTCTAAGTTACCAGATCTCTCGTAAGTAACCAAAGTGGACATCATCAGTAATGAGACAAATCAAAACCATGTGCCACCTTAAATAAACATGAGGAAATTTTCCTAACTCAAACTGAAGGATATTCTAGGATATTCTACAAATAGAATACTGTCAAACCTATAAAGGGCATGCAAGTCCAGAAAAGACTAAGGAATGATTACAGTCTGCAAGAGATTATAAGAGACGGGCAACTACTAAAAGCAACACATGATTATGAACTGGATCCTTCCGCTACAAAGAATAACATCAAGATAATTCACAAAATAGAATGGAGCTTGAGGATTAGATGCCAGTAATGTCCCAATCTTAATTTTGTTACTGTTGACAATTATGATTATGTAGAAGGATCCAGTCTATAGGAAATAAATTCTAAAATATTCCGAGGAATGGTGGGACATCAGAGATTGGCAACTTACTCTCAAATGGTTCAGAAAGAAAGCTGTAAGTCTGTAACTATTGAAAAAAAAATTTGTATCATTGAAAAAAAAAGTACCTACCAAAGGATATTCATAAAGTTGCTAGAATGGTTGCCCGAGGGAGAAAAATGGGAATGAGAATAAAAAGAAATGGATACATATAGACATATCAATCATCAAAAGAAAAGGTCTAGTATAGGCAAAATAATATAAAGAGCTTTGAATTGAGGAGTATGATTACTTCAATCCTAGGAACAGTAACAAAAAAAATGGTTTAAATAAATATGTGATTCAGTCTGGGGGTAGGGCTCACCTAATGTGTGGCTTTATGCTAGAAACAGCACAGGAAGTAACCTAAGACTCACTTTCTCTCCATTTCTAAAACAGCTGCAAGACATTACTTTTGAGTAGCGGGGGACTAGTAGTAAGGAACTAATGTTTCTTTATAAATTTTATAGCATGTTTGACTTTTAAACCTATATATGTGAGTTATTTTTATAAATGAGAAATTTTAAAAAAAAAGGAGCAAGCATCATATCAGTAATGAGAAGGTAGTAAAGAATCTAAATTAGGATTTGAAGGATCAAGAGTAAGCCAGAAGTCAGGAATCCAGATTAGGCAGGTCAGTTAAGTTGCCAGCCATCAGGACACAGGTTAAACTTGTTATTGCAAAGGGCATCTATACCATGAGTTCAGCAGCTCACGAATCCAGCTGATATCAGGGCACAGCCAACCTGATATCATGAGAAGAAAGTAAATACTGGTAACTTAGAAATGAAGTAACTAATGATGGCCTTGTTCCCAGTTTCCCCTTTAATGGTACTTATAGCTGGCCACTGCCACTTTCAACACCCAGAGAATCAGGGAATCCTTAACTCCCAGGGACAACTCTGACTTGATTACTATTTAAAGCCCTCAATCCTCAGACTCAGTTGAATCCTGAATGGTCTAGACTCCAACCTATTTCATTCAGCTCAAATGCCAAAGTATGCCAACTCTAATGCTGAAGTTCTTGTTCTAAAAGTATATTCAGTTTCTGTTATGGCCAGTATCTTACTAAAGGCTGTATCTGTCCAAACTCCAGTAGCAGGAATCTATCTGGTCCTCTAACCAAACAATTTCCTGGAAAACCTCTTTCTGAACATCCAAGTATCCTGCTTTGGGAGCCAGGGCAAAATTAAGGCAGACAGACTTGATAAGCTAAAGAACCAGGAATCTGTGTAACCCTAGACTCAAACTCTCTGCAAGCCTTAGTTTACACACACACACAGAGGCATACAACAGAATTCAACATCCATTCTTGACTATTTTTTTTAACAAGACAGATACTTCAATAGCATAGTAAAAAAAAAAAATGTATATATATACATGGAATCAAGATTGCCAGGAGAAATATTAATAACCTCCGATATGCAGATGACACCACCCTTATGGCAGAAAGCAAAGAAGATCTAAAGAGCCTCTTGAAAGTGAAAGAGGGGTGCGAAAAAGTTGGCTTAAAACTCAACATTCAAAAAACTAGATCATGGCATCCAGTCCCATCACTTTATGGCAAACAGATGGGGAAACAATGGCAACAGTGACAGACTGTTTTCTTGGGCTCCAACATCACTGCAGATGGTGACTGCAGCCATGAAATTAAAAGACACTTGCTCCTTGGAAGAAAAACTACAATAAACCTACACAGCATATTAAAAAGCAGAGACATCACTTTGCCAACTAAGTTCTGTCTAGTCAAAGCTATGGTTTTTCCAGCAGTCATGTATGGATGTGAGAGATGGACTATAAACAAAGCTGAGGGTCGAAGAATTGATGTTTTTGAACTGTGGTGTTGAAGAAGACTCTTTGAGAGTCCCTTGGACTGCAAGGAGATCCAACTAGTCAATCCTAAAGGAAGTCAGTCCTCAATATTCATTGGAAGGAGGGACGCTAAAGCTGAAACTCCAATACTCTGGCCACCTGATGCAAAGAACTGACTCATCTGAAAAGACCCTGATGCTGGGAAAGACTGAAGGCAAAAGAGGATGACAGAGGATGAGATGGTTGGATGGCATCACTGACTCGATGGACATGAGTTTGAGCAAGTTATGGGAGTTGGTGATGGACAGGGAAGCCTGGTGTGGGGCAGTCCACGGGGTTGCAAAGAGACGACTAAACGACTAACTGAACTGATACATACATACATACATACGTACGTACATAAAATGAGAGACAGAGAAACTGGCTCAGTAAAACTAACCTCATGGGGGTGCTGTAAGGAATAAAGACAGGAGCAGCAGCTCTCACTTCCTGACTGCTTACTATGTTCCAGGCACTGTTTCTACATTTTCTACATCTATTAACTCATTTAATTTTGTTTATTTATTGGCCACACCGTGCAACTTTGCAGGATCTTAGTTGCCCAACTAGGAATTCCACCTGGGGCCTCAAGACAGTGAAAGTATGGAGTCCTAATCACTGGACTGCCAGGGAATCCCCTTAACTCATTTAATTATTAAAACCACCTATGAGGTAGGTATTATTATCAAACCTCTATTAAAAAGAGGAAGATAAATAAAAAGAATTTTGGAAATTTCCATCAGGTCACATATCTAGTAACTAGTGGAGTGGAGATACTAATATATATTAATATATTATACTGTATATAATTTTTATTTGCACTTAGCACAGAGCAGGGCACATGTCAATCACTCAATAAACACTGCCTAGTATTAACTTTGTAATTCTCTGTTAAGATAATATACTCATCTCAGATTAGACTCATCTTGGCCTGAAAATTGCCCAGTCCATCAGATTGGACTATTTTTCTACATGTGTGAGGTTGGTTCAATTCCAGGCAGTCTTAGTTCAAACAAGTGGGCAAGTCTAGACCCTTCTCCACCTTCCTTATCTGGTTCTAAATAATAACCATCCACCACCAGGTTTATTTATTTATCAAATCATTTAATGATTAATAGAACTGGGAGTAAAAAATCAGATGATCATCCTCAAAGATCCTAAAAAAGGCATGCAACAAAATTCAACATTCTTGACTATTTTTTTTTTAAAACAAGATACTTCAATAGTATAGTAAAGCATATTATGTCTAACCCAAAACCCAACAATCTTTGCTAAGTGCTCACAAGCATTCTCAGCAAAAGTCAGAAAAAAGGATATTCTTTACTATTAAAAGTTTTTACATTATTCTGCATGTACCAGTCAATATAATTAAAATAGGAGAAATAAAAGTGCAAAAACCAGAAAACTATCAGGATTTTCAGTGATATGATTTACTTGGAAATCTATAAAGAATCAGCTAGAAGATTATTTCAATGGTAACAGAATCCAGTTAGGTGCTGGTACAAATTAACAGCAATAAATTAAACAGTACCCCCACATACATATATCTATTTAGAAAATAAAAGCAAGTACACCTATATTTGAAATAACAATAAAAATTAATTACTTAGCAATAAAACTGAAATGTGCAAAAATTAATAACTAAAGAAAAAGAATGAGGATACTCTTTAACAATATGGAAAGTATGCATTAAGTGAAAAAAAAGGGTGCTGCAAATTAACTGTGCAGAAAAAGGAATCTAGACACAGGCCTTACACCCTTCACAAAAATTAACTCAAAATGTATCACAGATCTAAAATAAAACATAAACCCACAAAACCCCTAGAATGTAACATAGGAAAACTTTCAAATGACCTTGGATTTGCTGATAACTTTTCAGATACAATGCCAAAAGCACAAAAGAATTGATCAGGTGGACTTTGTTAAAATTAAATACATCCTCTATGGAAGACACTACCAAGAAAATGAAAAGACAAGCCACAGAGTAGAGAAAATATTTGTGCAAGATACATCTGATAAAAGACTTATCAAAAATATACAAAAACCTCTTAAAGCTCACCAGTAAGAAAATAACCTTAATTTTAAAATGGGCAAAATATCTGAACAGACATCTCACTAAGAAACAGATATCTCACTAAGGAACATATACAGATGGCAAATAAGCATATGAAAATATTTTCAACATTACACATCATAGAAATTTCAAATTAAAACAATGAGATTTCACTACATATCTATTAGATAAAAAACAAGGACAAACACCAAATGCTGATGAGGATAAAGTGCAAACAGAACTCTTATTTATTGCTGGAGGGAATGCAAAATGATACAGCCACTCTGAAAGACAGTTGGCAGTCTCTTACAAAATTAAACATACTCTTCCCATATAATCCAGCAATTGTGTTCCTTGGTATTTAAAACCCAATCAGTTCAGAACTTATGTCCACATAAAAACCCATACATGAATATTTATATAACAACCTTATTCATAACTGCCAAAACTTGGAAGCAGCCAAGATGTCTTTCAATAGGTGATGGATGAGCAAATTTTGATACATCTAAGCAATGGAGTATTATCAAGTGATAAGTAGACACAAGATATCAAGACACTAAAAGACATGAACATTGGTTATCCATTTTAAATACAGCAGTGTGTACATGACATTCCCAAAGTCCCTAATTATCATCAAGGAGCTCAAACTAGTCAATCCTAAAGGAAACCAACCCTCAACATTCATTGGAAGGACTGATGCTGAAGCCCAAGCTCCAACACCCTGGCCATCTGATGTGAAGAGTCGATTCACTAGAAAAGACTCTGATGCTGGGAAAGATCAAGGGTAAGAGAAGGGGATGAAAGAGGATTAGATGATTGGATAGAATCACCGACTCAATGTACGTAAGTTTGAGCAAACTCTGGGAGATGGTGAAGGACAGGGAAGCCTAGTAATGATACAGTCCATGGGGTCACAAAGAACAGGACACAAATTAGCAACCGAACAATAAGCAGTAACAGTACTGATGGCTGACTGGTCAAAAGAAAATAAGGAAGAGAGTGTGTGTGTGTCTAAGTACACACAGTGGAATATAACTCAGCCATTTAAGAACAGGGGGAGGGGGGAATCCTGCCGCTTGGGACAGTATGGATGACCCTAAGACCATAATGCTAAGTGAAATAAGTTAGAGAAACACAAATACTGTATGATCTCACTTATATATGGAATCTAAAAGTCACAGAAACTAGAGCGTAGACTGGTGGTTGTCCCGGAGGTAGGATGGGAGAAATGAAGAGATGTGGTCAAAGGGTACGAACTTCCAGTTACAAGAGGAATACGAATGGGAACCTAATGTACAGCATAGTGATTACAGTTAAAAACAATGTATTGTAATACTCAAAAATTACTAAGTAAATGTTAAATGTTACCACAATATGGTAATTATGTGAGATGAAGGATGAGTTAAAAAACTTTATTATGATAATCAGTTTGCAATACATATATCAAAATTATCATACTTAAATTTACACAAGGTTACATGTCCATTACAACTCAATAATGCTAGAAAAAAGAAATTAAGGAAGTCAGAAGACAGTTGAATGACAACTTGGAAGTGCAGAAAGGAAAGACAATGAAAAAAAAAAGCCAATTTAGAAATCTACATCTAGCCAAAAAAACTTTCAAAAAATAGATGCTTTCAGGCAAACAAAATCTGAAAGAGGGTGCTGCACAGAAAGGTTCTGTAGACTGAAGGAAAATATCTTAGACAAAAGTACCACTGCAGGAAGGAATGAAAAATTAAAAACTGGCAAGGGAAATACATAAATACGAAAGAACATGTGTGACCCATGAAAAGATATATAAAATTCAGGAACTTCCCTGGTGGTCCAGTGGTTAAAAATCTGCCCTACAATGCAGGGGACAAGGGTCTGATCCCTGGTTGGGGAACTAAGATCCCACATGCTGCCGAGCAACCAAGACCTGAAACTAAGACCTGACACAGCCAAATAAATAAATAAACTATAGATATATATGAAATTCAAATCTCAGTATCTATAAGATAAAATTTTATTGGAACACAGTCATGTTTATTTATGACTTGTCTGTGGCTGGTTTAATGCTGTAATGGTAACATGAGTAGTTGCAACAGAGACTATGTGCAGTGCCCTTACTGCTTCGTACTGCTGCATCATGGTACACTAGAAACTGCAGTGATACAGATACAGCCAACAGCATTTTGATTGTCACAAATGCTGCTGCACCGACAATTTTATTTATGAGTACATAACCCATCATGTCAAAACAAGAAAAGTGCACTTCAAATGCCACACATTAAGGCACAGTGGAGTGTGTTTTGTCATCAAATTAAATGGCATAGCCTTGTCTTTACTATGCAATAACGATACACTATGCTGCTGCTGCTAAGTCGCTTCAGTCGTGTCTGACTCTGTGCGACCCCACAGACGGCAGCCCACCAGGCTCCGCTGTCCCTGGGAGTCTCCAGGCAAGAACACTGGAGTGGGTTGCCATTTCCTTCTCAAACGCATGAGAGTGAAAAGTGAAAGTGAAGTCGCTCAGTCATGCCTGACCCTCAGCGACCCCACGGACTGCAGCCTTCCAGGCTCCTCCATCCATGGGATTTTCCAGGCAAGAGTACAGGAGTGGGTTGCCATTGCCTTCTCCGACACTATGCTGAAGAATACAATATACATAGATGTTACTAGACAGCGCTCACCACAACCCCCAAACTGACAGGAAAGCTACAGTCAGAAAAATTAGAAAATTTATACTGTAGTGGAATTTTTTCATAAAACAAAAAATGCAACTGCAAATAAAGTAGGTGAGTGAGTGGCTCATTGGTCAGCCTAGCAAGAAAACCCATTTACTATTCATAAGTTAATTAAATTGTGCTTGATTACACAGAAAGTAGTCAAAGTGTTGGATTACACACTAGTCAAAGAAATGAATCCAGAGAAAATAAACTTGTTCAAGATTATTAGCTTTGGGACTTCCCTGGTGGTTCCACTGTCTAGGACCCGGTGCTCCCAATGTAGGGTGCAGGGATTCAATCCCTGGTCAGGAACTAGATCCTGCATGCCACAACTAAGACCTGGTATAGCCAAATAAATGAATACTAAAAAAAAAAAAAAAGACTGAGCTTTTTGGTGAGAATGGTCATTCAACCAAGTTGAGATTATTGGCAACAACATCAACAATCAACAAAGGGAATGTTCCTGGTGATCCAGTGGTTAAGCCTCCCCACTTCCAATGCAAGGGGTGCAGATTTGATCCCTGGTGCAAGTATGATCCCACATGCTGCTTGGTACGGCCAAAAAATTTTTTTTAATTAAAAAACAAGACAAATGGTTTTCACTGGGTTTCCTTGACTCTAGAGGAGACAAAGATGTTACTGATCACTGCCCAGTTGTTTGAGCAGTCAATACAGAGTTTGAAGCAACTACAGAATTAGCCTCTAAGAAGGTCTATGTGAAACCACAACAGGAAACAGTATTTTCAAACTTGAGAAAATACCAAGTCAGTATAACCTGAAGTAGAATCTGCTGAAGAATATTACAAGTGATGGTGGCAAAAAATATGTGTAGAACAGAAAAGGGCTTATTGGACAAATTAACAAAACCTGTGAAAATGTAAAATATGTAAGGTCTTGCAAGCTTATAGTTATTCATTAGCAGGTACTTTGTGGAAAATATTTGAATTAATCATGTTTTATTTACCGATAGTGCCAAAAGATATATATTTCATTTGCTTTCATGGATTTAGCCATCTTCTGTTCCAAAACAGAAGCCAAATATCCTGACTTGCCACTACAGAGCAGATCATGTTGATAATGTTTTATTTTCATCTTCTGAGCTCAGGTATGAGCACAAATTTTTTCTAAAGGAAAAGAGCTAGCCTCAATCATTATTACAAAATACTAAAATGGCTTTGGAACTTTTGCTTACAAACATGATAATATATCTTAATAAAATTATAAGGTAAAATACAGCTTATATGCAAAACTTACACAGTAGTAAAGCTTAAAATATTCTGATGACAACTAAAGCCGGTTGGAAACACCTGTAATGTTGAACGTTTTTAATGTTAAGTGAATAATGCTTTATTCACTTCCTAAACAGTCAAAGTTTAAAACAAGTGAGGTCACCATTCCCATAAAAATTTGCAACAGATACATTTTCTGAGCTCAAAGGATAGTTTCAGTAGTGTTTCTAAACTCTGAGCAAAGTATAAGAGAAATTTACATATTCTTAAATTCATTCAACTGTGCAATCTGAAGTGATTGGACCTTCAATTGAAGGTGAAACCCTTCGATTGAAAGTGATTAATCTGCATTGTAACAACATGCTAAAAGACAAATGTCA
>NW_011494713.1:4455993-4460135 GCF_000754665.1 Bison bison bison
ATGTCAAGAGGAGAAATCTAACAGAATTTTACAAATGACTTCCTAGTAATCAATATCCCAATTAAAATCATATTCTGTTATTGGTAGCACCAATCTGTGAAAAGACATTTCAAAGAGGAAACCTCATTAGAGATCAACAAAGATGAACATTTACAATCAAGTTTAATGATAATGAGTAACAACTGAACCCAAATTAAGTGAAGCATTATCTAACCCTCCCAAATTAATTCCATTCTTCTCATTAGCAAACCTGTATTAAAGAAAACTATATTCAATTACTTGTACTTTAACACTTTTCAATAAAGATTTATAGAAATTTCTCATTATATAACTAAACAGTATCTTTGAGTTTGCATTTTGGCCCACGAAGCCCAAAATATCTGCTCTAACTTTTACAGAAAAAGTATGTCAATCTCTGAACTAGCTAGTTCCCCTATACTATATATTAATTACTTGCTAAAAATAAATGAAGGTTAAAAGAGTACAGTAGTGCCCCCTTATCCACAGATTTACTTTCCTGAGGGCAAGGAGTCCAAACATATTGCAAGGAAAATTCCAGAAATAAGCAATTCAATTGTAGCATGATGAAATCTCACACCATCCTCTCCATCTTGCCTTAGATATGGATCATCTCTTTGTCCAGTGTATCCATGCTGTACATGCTGCTAAGTCACTTCAGTCATGTCTGACTGTGTGACCCCACAGACGGAAGCCCACCAGGCTCCCCTGTCCCTGGGATTCTCTAGGCAAGAACACTGGAGCGGGTTGCCATTTCCTTCTCCAATGCATCAAAGTGAAAAGTGAAAGTGAAGTCGCTCAGTTGTATCCAACTCTTAGCGACCCCATGGACTGCAGCCTATCAGGCTTCTCTGTCCATGGGATTTTCCAGGCAAGAGTACTGGAGTGGGGTGCCATCGCCTTCTCTGGCTGTACATGCTACCCACCTGTTAGTCACTTAGTAGTTGTCTGGGTTATGAGGATCAACTGTCACTGTACCACAGTGCTTGTATTCAAGTAATCCTTACTTTACTAAACAATGGCCCCAAAGCACAAGAGTAGTGATGCTAGCAATTCAGATGTTCTCTCACTGTGCCTAATTTATAAATTAAACTTTATTTTATGTATATGATGAGGCGACTCACTGGAGAAGACCCTGATGCTAGCAAAGACTGAGAGCAAGAGAAGGGGACAACAGAGGTTGAGATGGTTGGATGGCATCACCAATTCAATGGACAAGAGTTTGAGCAAACTCTGGCAGATGGTGAAGGACAGGGAAGCCTGGTGTGCTGCAGTCCACAGGGTTGCAAAGAGCTGGACATGACTCAACAACCACCATACATAGGGTTCAGTACTATCCACATTTTCAGGCATCCACTAAAGATCTTAGAACATATCCCTCACAGAAAAGGAGTGACTACTATATAGTGGTGGTGGTGGTGTAGTTGCTAAGTCATGTCCGACTGTTGTGACCTCGTGGACTGTAGCCCGCCAGGCTCCTCTGTCCACAGATTCTCCAGGCAAGAACACTAGAGCGGGTAGCCTCTCCTTCTCCAGGGGATCTTCCCAACCCAGCAATCAAACCCAGGTCTCCTGCATTGTAGCCAGATTCTTTACCAACTGAGCTACAAGGGAAGCCCACCATATACTATGTAATGGCAATATAATCTGATAATACAGATATAGTATGGATATAAAGTGAGAAGGAAATGAGGATAACGTGCAAAATGTTTTTTGTAACTGCTTTCAGTGATCATATTGGAAATGGTAACATTAGTATTGCTATTCTGAGACTATTGTATAAAGTGGAATAAAACAAGTGACTAATTAATAATGATTATTAAGTCTAATTCATTATCCCCTATATCCTTGAGAACCAGAATTTTTGTTATGGAAAAAAAGAGCTATAGATGTAGCATAGAAGAGAGTAAAATTTTAAAATCTTTTATGAGTGGAGGTATGTATATATAGATATACAGATGTACCTGTATCACCCTTAACTCTGTCCAAGACACAGTAACCCACAGCAATGAGCACACTCAATGCCCAGATTACATCCTCAAACACCATTTCCCACTTAAACCAGGACTTCTTGGAGAAACTAGCTGGATACAACTTTGGAGCTGTAAATATAAAAGATAAGCCTAGAACACTTGGTCATAACAGATAACAAGGATGCTACAAAGACTACCTGGAGTGGATCAAGTTATTTAGAAACGAACTTGAGGCTCCAACTGACCAAAGATATAACAATTTTAGCATAAATAACAATAACTGACTTTGATTAAAAACCATCTGCTGCTGCTAAGTCGCGTCAGTCGTGTCTGACTCTGTGCGACCCCATAGACGGCAGCCCACCAGGCTCCCCCGTCCCTGGGATTCTCCAGGCAAGAACACTGGAGTGGGTTGCCATTTCCTTCTCCAATGCATGAAAGTGAAAAGTGAAAGTGAAGTCATTCAGCCGTGTCCGACTCCTAGCGACGCCATGGACTGCAGCCTACCAGGCTCCTCCGTCCATGGGATCAAATATGTCTAAATCCCTGAATTCACATTGATATTTTAAAAAATAGCTGTTTTTCAAGAATTCCCTAGTTGTCCAGTGGTTAAGGACTCCACACTTTCACTGCCAAGGGCCCGGATTCAATCCTTGGTCAAGGAACTAAGATTCCACAAACTGCAGCACAGCAAAAAAAAAAAAAAAACAAACACAACTTTCTCTTAGAGGAGAACTAGTAAGAACTAATTTGCTATCCTGAAAAGTAATAAAACCAAAGAATCAAGCATCTATCCTACCTTTCCTATATAACCTCTACTTCAGAGTAACTACAGTTGAACAACATTCGGGTTACCGTACTGACTCTACATGCGGCTGAAATCTGCATACAACTTTATAGTTAGCTCTCCACATATATCATTTTGCATCCATGAATTCAAACAACAGTGGACTGGGTAATACTCTAGTACATATTTATTGGAAAAAATCCACAAATGAGTGACCCACAGAGTTCAAATCCATGTTGTATAAGGATCAACTGTAGTAGATAAGTAGTCAGTAAAATTCAAATTTTGGCAAGGGTTCTTCAACAAAAAAACTAAGGAAAAGAAAGGGACAGAGAGGTAAATTGTACACTAAAAGGTATTTATAAGAAATCAAATTTTAAAAACTGAGTAACATTACAGTGTCTAGGAATGCACACTTGTGATAAAACTTAAAAAAAAAAGGAAATGAATTACTGTAAGAGTTAGAACAGTAACTATGGGAGCAGGGAGGGAGGGGGTTATAACTGAAAGGGGTTAACTTTTTTATTTTGTATTAAAGTATAGCTGATTACAAATAGCTGAGAAAAGAAGTTAAACGCAAAGGAGAAAAGGAAAGAGATACCCATCTGAATGAAGAGTTCCAAAGCCTTCCTCAGTGATCAGTGCAAAGAAATAGAGGAAAACAACAGAATGGGAAAGACTAGAGATCTCTTCAAGAAAATTAGAGATACCAAGGGAACATTTCATGCAAAGATGGGCTCAATAAAGGACAGAAATGGTATGCACCTAACAGTAGCAGAAGATATTAATAAGAGGCAGCAAGAATACACAGAAGAACTATAGAAAAAAGATCTTCGTGACCCAGATAACCACGATGGTGTCATCACCCACGTAGAGCCAGACATCCTGGAATGCGAAGTGGACCTTCAGAAGCATCACTACGAACAAAGCTCCAATCGAGCTATTTCAAATCCTAAAAGATGATGCTCTTACAGTGCTGCACTCAATATGCTAGCAAATTTGGAAAACTCAGGAATGGCCACAGGACTAGAAAAGGTCAGTTTTCATCCTAATCCCAAAGAAGGGCAATACCAAAGAATGCTTAAACTACCGCACAATTGTACTCATCTCACATGCTAGCAAACTAATGCTCAAAATTCTCCAAGCCAAGCTTCAACAGTGTGTGAACCACGAACTTCCAGATGTTCAAGCTGAATATGGAATAGGCAGAAGAACCAGAGATCAAATTGCCAACATCTGTTGGATCATTGAAAAAGCAAGAGAGTTCCAGAAAAACATCTGCTTTATTGACTATGCCAAAGCCTTTGACTGTGTGGATCACAACAAACTGTGGAAAATTCTGAAAGAGATGGGAATACCAGACC
>NW_011494713.1:4460235-4485110 GCF_000754665.1 Bison bison bison
ACACCAAGGCTGTATATCGTGACCCTGCTTATTTAACTTCTATGCAGAGTACATCATGTGAAATGCTGGGCTAGATGAAGCATAAGCTGGAATCAAGATTGCCAGGAGAAGTATCAATAACCTCAGATACACAGATGACACCACCCTTACGGCAGAAAGCAAAGAAGAACTAAAGAGCCCCTTGATGAAAGTGAAAGAGGAGAGTGAAAAAGTTGGCTTAAAACTCAACAATAAGAAAACTAAGATCATGGCATCCAGTCGCATCACTTCATGGCAAATAGATAGGGAAACAATGCCAACAGTGACAGACTTTATTTTGGGGGGCTCCAAAATTACTGCAGATGATGACTGAAGCCATGAAATTAAAAGACACTTGCTCCTTGGAAGAAAAGGTATGACAAATCTAGACAGCATATTAAAAAGCAGAGACATGACTGTTGACAAAGGTCCAATTAGTCAAAGCTATGGTTTTTCCAGGAGTCATGTATGGATATGAGAGGTGGACTATAAGTAAAGCTGAGTGCTGAAGAATTGATGATTTTGAACTATGGTGTTAAAGAAGACTCTTGAGAGTCCCTTGGACTACAAGGAGATCCAAACAATCAATCCCAAAGGAAAGCAACCCTGAATATTCACTGGAAGGACTGATGCTAAAGCTGAAGCTCCAATACTTTGGCCACCCGATGTAAAGAACTGACTCATTGTCAAAGACCCTGATGCTGGCAAAGACTGCGAGGAGGAGGAGAAGGGGACGACAGAAGATGAGATGGTTGGATGGCATCACCAACTCGATAGACATGAGTTTGAGCAATCTCCAGGAGTTAGTGATGGACAGGGAAGCTTGGCATGCTGCAGTCCAGGGGGACAGCAAAAGGATTCAGCCATAACATACAGCTATTCATTCTTCCCCAAACTCCCCTACCATCCAGGCCACCACATAACATTGAGTAGTGTTCTCTGTGCTATTACAGTAGGTTCCTGTTGGTTATCCATTTAAATACAGCAGTGTATATATGTCAATCCCAAACTCCCTAACTATCTCTTCCTCCCGTCCTTTCCTGGCAACCTTTCTTTTTTTTTTTTTTCATAAGTTCTTTCTCTAAGTTTGTGAGTCTTTTTCTGTTTTGTAAATAAATTCATTTATATCATTTCTATCTTATTAATTATTTTTGCCTGTGCTGGGTCTTTGTTGCTGCATGAGGGCTTTTTCTGGTCGCAAGCAAGTGAGGGCTACTCTCTAGTTCTGGTGTACAGGCTTCTCATCAAGGTGGCTTCTCTTGTTGTAGAGCACAGGCTCTAAACACACCAGCTCAGTAACTGTAGGGCAGGAGCTTAACTGCCCCTCAGCATGTGGAAATTGTTCCAGGTCAAGGATCAAACCGGTGTCTCCCTGCATCAGCAGGCAGATTCTTAACCACTGGAGAAGTCCTGTATCATTTCTTTTTAGATTCCACTTATAAGGGATGTCATACGATTCTCAACTGTCTGACTTACTTCACTCAGTATGACAATTTCTATTCCCATCTACAAAAAGTTCTATTTCTTGACCTAGTAGTATGGTTACAAGGATGTCTGCTTTATTTTAAAATAAGTTTGTGTGTGAGTGAGATTTTCTGCTTACTTTACAACACAAAGGTTAAAATTGTAAACTATGTAAAACAACAACACTATTGCCTTAGAGGTTTATACAATATGTGAAACTAAAATATACAACAGCATTGATAGCACAAAGGGCCAGAGGTGGGGGTGGGATAGAGTTAAATTGTTACACGATTTCTTGCATTCTTTGAAAAGCGTTAACTTAAACTGTAATAAATTAACAATGCAGACTGAAATATGTAGGCCCATGGTTCTTAACCAGGGGGTATTTTTGCCGCCAGGAGGACATTTGGTATTATCTGAAAACATTTTTGGTCATCAAAACTGGTAAATTGGGGGATGCTACTAGTATCTAGTGGATTGTGACCAGGGATGCTGCTAAACATCCTATAATACACAGCACAGCCCTCTCCATCCCAAAACAAAAAATCATCTGGCCCCAAATGTCAATAGTGCTAAGACTGAAAAATTCTGATCCAAGGTAACCACTGAAAATGAAAACTGGGGCAGGCTGCTAAGTCGCTTCAGTCGTGTCCGACTCTGTGCGACCCGAGACAGCAGCCCACCAGGCTCCACCGTCCCTGGGATTCTCCAGGCAAGAACACTGGAGTGGGTTGATATTTTCTTCTCCAATGCATGAAAGTGAAAAGTGAAAGTGAAGTCGCTCAGTCGTGTCCGACTCGTATCGACCCCGTGGACTGCAGCCCACCAGGCTCCTCCGTCCATGGGGTTTTCCAGGCAAGAGTACTGGAGTGGGGTGCCATTGCCTTCTCCGGTAATAATGGCTACACAAGTCTAAATATGTTAAAACCAGTAAATTATACAAATTGGTGAATTATATGATAATGTGAGGTGGTACTGAGTACCACTCCAGTACTCTTGCCTGGAAAATCCCATGGATGGAGGAGCCTGGTGGCTGCCATCTATGGGGTCACACAGAGTCAGACACAACTGAAGTGACTTAGCATAGCATAGCATAGCATGATAATGTGAATTATATTGCAACGAAGCTGTTATTAAAAGTTCTTAGTAGTAAGCAGCAGAGAAGGCAATGGCACCCCACTCCAGTACTCTTGCCTGGAAAATCCCATGGACGGAGGAGCCTGGTAGGCTGCAGTCCATAGGGTCACTAAGAGTCGGACACGACTGAGCGACTTCACTTTGACTTTTCACTTTCATACACTGGAGGAGGAAACGGCAACCCACTCCAGTGTTCTTGCCTGGAGAATCCCATGGACAGAGGAGCCTGGTGGGCTGCCGTCTATGGGGTCGCACAGAGTCGGACATGACTGAAGCGACTTAGCAGCAGCAGCAGTAGTAAGCAAATAGAAAACTAAGGGGAAAAAAATTAACTACACGGAAAACAAAGTATTACATGAGAAATGAAAAATATATAATTACACCTTAAGACTGTATGCACTGAAAATCATATAATTATGACATAACTTTACTGGGAGACTGGAGAAATCTATGTGCATGTATGTGTGAAAGTATGTACATGTATGCTGGAGGGAGAAAGGAAGACATGGAGGGAAAATAATGAAATCCTTATCTTCCATAGGGAGCTATCATATATAATGAATAAAATTTTAAAAGCAAAAACTAGTGGGAATTCCCTGGTGGTACAATAGTTAAGACTACATATTCACTGCCAAGGGCCCAAGTTGATCCCTGGTCGATGAATTAAGATCCTACAAATCATGTGATGCAGCCAAAAAATAGCGTTTATAAATAAAACACAAAAATCAATGGTATTAAGCAATGAACTACACACTTTTGTTAAATGGTCAAAACTAAAAAAATTTATGTTACGTATACTTTACCAAAACTTTTAAAATAAATTAAAAAGAAAAACCTCTAGAAGATTATATTTTTACCTTACACATATATTAATTTATAAAGTGAAAAGTAACATTCAAAACAGTGTAGCTAACACTAGCAGCAGCTAACACTGGGTGCTTTTTATATAGCAGGCACATTCTAGGTACTTCTACATGTACTAACATACAGTATTTAATTCTCACATTATCCTTAACAGAGTAGATGCCATACTTTCCTCCATTTTACAGATGAAACAAAGACAAACAGGATAAATAATCTGCCCAATATCATAGTCATAGACCCTGAACTGGAACCTAGCTCTCCAACTCCAGAGTTCACATTTAAACCACTATCCTATACTGCCTCTCTGTTCTTTAACATTAAGAATGAGATTTAGGACTTTCCTGGTGGTATAGTGGATAAGAATCCATCTGCCAGGGGAATGGGTTCAATCCCTGGTCTGGGAAGATCCCATATGCCATGGACCAACTAAGCCTGTGGACCACAACTGTTGAAGCCCATATGCCTAGAGCCTGCGCTCCCCAACAAGAGAAGCCACCGTGATGAGAAGCCGATGCACCACAATGAAGAGCAGCCCCTGCCTGCTGCAACTAGAGAAAGCCTTCCCACAGCAACAAAGACCCAGGGGAACCAAACCTAAATAAACAAAAGAATGAGATTTAGCACAAAACTCAAAGGATCACTAAAATACATAATGCCTACTCTTTTACTCCACTGAGAAATAATATTAGTTTTTTCCCAGTGGCAACCTTGAAGCTATAATCTCTAAAGTTGCTTGCAGACTCTAAAATCATAACCCATAAAAAAAAACCAATAAATTAGCTACAATAAACAGCACTTTAAAAAATCTTACCACAAACCTTTGCAACAGAAAAAAAAAAAAAAAAAAATTCAACTTTTACTCACTGCCTTCTACTTGATTAACCCCAGGATCACATACACTGAAGAATAACACTCTTTAGCTCTCCAGTAAGATGCTCTTTCATGGATCCTCATGGTTAGCCCCATCCCTTCCTTATGATTTTACTCCAAGTCACCTTCACTTTTCTTCAGAGAGGTCTAAAATGCGACAAAGATTTTTTATAACCTCTTCCCAACTTCAGACTCTACCTCGCCACTTCACCCGTTTTTTCACTAGAGAACTTACCACTTCTAAGATGTCACATACTTTTTTTGTTCATTGCCTGTCTCTCCCATTCAATGCTCCATGAAGTAGAAAATTTTTGGTTTTGAGTCACTGTATCCTCAGCATCAACAAAAGTGCCTGACACAGAGTAAGTGCTCAATAAATCTTTGATGCTGAAACTACCAATAAAAATAACAAACTTTAAAATAAATGTTCTCCATATTTCTAATACTAACAGTTTTAATTATATATGAGAAAGAACATATTGATGGTTTACTTAGACCCCAAATTCTTCCATAAGTGGTAAAGAATTACCTAAGAAGCTAAAATATTCAGTTTAGCAATAGTTTCTACCCATGTTCCCATTTACTAAGGAGATGTGTTCAGTTCAGTTCAGTCGCTCAGTCGAGTCCAACTCTTTGCAACCTCATGAACTACAGCATGCCAGGCCTCCCTGTCCATCACCAACTCCCAGAGTTCACTCAGACTCACGTCCATCGAGTCAGTGATGCCATCCAGCCATCTCATCCTCTGTCGTCCCCTTCTCCTCCTGCCCCCAATCCCTCCCAGCATCAGAGTCTTTTCCAATGAGTCAACTCTTTGCATGAGGTGGCCAAAGTACTGGAGTTTCAGCTTTAGCATCATTCCTTCCAAAGAACACCCAGGACTGATCTCCTTAGAATGGACTGGGCTGGATCTCCTTGCAGTCTAAGGGACTCTCAAGAGTCTTTTCCAACACCACAGTTCAAAAGCATCAATTCTTTGGTGCTCAGCTTTCTTCACAGTCCAACTCTCACATCCACACATGACTACTGGAAAAACCATAGCCTTGACTAGACAGACCTTTAGACAGACCTTTGTTGGCAAAGTAATGTCTCTGCTTTTGAATATGCTATCTAGGTTAGTCATAACTTTCCTTCCAAGGAGTAAGTGTCTTTTAATTTCATGGCTGCAATCATCGTCTGCAATGAATTTGGAGCCCCCCAAAATAAAATCTGACACTGTTTCCACTGTTTCCCCATCTATTTCCCATGAAGTGATAGGACCAGATGTCATGATCTTAGTTTTCTGAATGTTGAGCTTTAAGCCAAATAGATGTATTACTGACTCAAAAATATATTAGATATGCTATGAAACAACTTCTACATCTGAACAAAAATCAAAACTGTCAACTACTCATTAAAAATATACACAACGCTGTAAATTAACTGTACTTCTATTTTTTAAAATCATACACAAAAATCACTGGAATAAAATTATGCAAGCTATTAACAAAAATTCCAAAGCTTAAGAAAACTACAATTTCACAGTTGTGTCTTTCACAGTAGGAGGGGAAGATAGTATTTGGCAATTAGAGAGAAGTCACATAATAATGAATTTTAAGTATTCTCTTTTTTTTTGGCTAATAAAGAGCTTATAGTACCTTTGGAACATAAATGCATTCTAGCCACAAACTAAAGCAAAACATAGCATCATACTGAATCTCAGGAACAGGACAGGAACCTTGCTTCACATTAGAATCACCTGGAGATGCCCATCAGCGTCCCTAGTCCCACCTCAAAAGACTCTGATTCTAGGGACTTTCCTGAAGGTCCAATGGTTAATATTCCACGGTTCCACTGCAGGGGATGGGTTCAATTCTGGTGGAGATTCTTCATGCCGGAAGACAGAGCCAAATAAAAGATTCTGATTCTACCAAACAGTGTGAGAATAGAGACAGGCATCTTTATTTCTAAAAGTTTCTAACATGATTCTAAAGCACCTTAATCATTCATCCAGATAATTAACATCCTCTTAGAACACTGTCCTTCAGAGTCATCCAATATGCATTTGACTACCCCCAGAGACAAAAAATTCACCACCTTCTCAAATACTGACTTCTAATGGAAAGCACTAAATTTAGGGAATCTTATGGTGAAATATCATCTGCCTCCCTTTATTTGTTTTCCTCCTCCAGTTTCTATGTAACTGGTTATTAAACTGAAAGTTGTTAGTATTCACTACCAATACTGCTCAGGCATTGGCTATCACTCAGAAAAGAAAATTAAAATCTAAATACACTTCAGCAACTTGCATCAAACTAATTTTTGTGAATATTAAATTTGTAACAGATATCTTTAGATGTGAACATATTTGATCCATAAAATCTATTCTTAGGAATTTATCCTAAAGATACAACTAAACTGTATTTACAGTATTTTGTGCCAAAATTGAATGTTGGTTGCAATGGACTGAGTTTATGTTGCCCACAAAACCGATGTTGAAATCCTAACCCCAAATGTGATGATATAGGAAGCAAGGTCTTTGAGCACAGAATCCTCGTGAATGGGATCAGCACCCTTAAAATAAGGAAACCCAGAGCGCTCTCTAGACCTTTTCTTACCATACTTATTATACCATATACAGTAAATCTAACCTGACCATGATGGCAACCTGATCTCAGAGTTCAAGCCTTCAGAAGTGAGAGAAATATATTTCTGCTGTTTATAAGCTACTCAGATATGGCACTCTTATTTGTAACAAAGTAATTTTTGCATCCTTTTTAAACAAAGGTACTTTTATTTCTTTAAAATTTTTACTGTATCTTTTCAGCCTTATTGAGGTATAATAGGCAAATAAAATTATGATTAAATTTATAATTTTTTTACATTTTAAATTACATCTAGCAGTATTCATTTTCTCAGCACACACTATTATAAGTTTTAGCATGTACACAGATTCCTGTAAAAACCACCATAAACAGAATATAAAACACTTCCAATATTCACAAAGAATTCCGTCTACCTCTCTGTAGTTAAACCTCTTACCTCCAACCCTAAACCTTGGTAACCAATGATCTGTTCTCTATGCCTATAGCTTTGTTTTTTTTAAGAATATCATGTAAACAGGCCCATTTAGAATATAATTTTATGGAACTGCTATTATGCCATTGATACTTATCTGTATTACTGGTATGTCAACAGTTGATCCCTTTTAATTGCTAAATAGTATTCCATAATATAGATTTATAAGTTTATCCATTATCCATTACCCACTGAAGGACACTTATGTTGTTTCCAGTTTGGGGTAATTAGGAATAGTGCTGCTACAAACATACATACACATATTTTAGTGTAAACAGTAAGTTTATATTGCCCGAAGACATATCCCTAGAAGTGGGCTTGTTGAATGAAACCCATGTTAACTGTATACTTTGTAACAAACTGACAGATTTACCCAGAGTTTGCATTCTCACCAGAGTTTCAGTTAATCCTCATCCTCAGCAATACTCAGTAGTGTCAGTATAATATTTTCTATTATTTTAGCCATTCTAAAAGGTATGTATGATTCCCAGAGATCAAATTGCCAACAAGTGTTGGATCACTGAAAAACAAGAGAGTTTCAAAAAAAACATCTACTTCTGCTTTATTGACAAGGCCAAAGCCTTTGACTGTGTGCATCACAACTGTGGAAAATTCTTCAAGAGATGGTAATACCAGACCACCTTACCTGCCTTCTGAGAAATCTGTATGCAGGTCAAGAAGCAACAGTTAGAACTGAATATGGAACAAGAGACTGGTTCCAAACTGGGAAAGGAGTACATCAAAGCTGTATATTGTCACCTTGCTTATTTAACTTCTATGCAGAGTACATCATGCGAAATGCCAGTCTGGATCAAGCACAAGCTGGAATCAAGACTGCCGGGAGAAATATCAATAACCTCAGATATGCAGATGACACCACTCCTATGGCAGAAAGCAAAGAGCCTGTTGATGAAAATGAAAGAGGAGAGAGAAGTTGGCTTTAAAACTCAACAATAAGAAAACCAAGATCATGGCATCCGGTCCCATCACTTCACGGCAAATAGATGGGGAAACAATGGCAACAGTGACAGACTTTATTTTGGGGGGCTCCAAAATTACTGCAGATGGTGATTGCAACCATGAAATTAAAAGACACTTGCTCCTTGGAAGAAAAGGTATGACAAATCTAGACAGCATATTAAAAAACAGAGACATGACTGCTGACGAAGGTCCAACTAGGCAAAGCTATGGTTTTTCCAGTAGGCATGTATGGATGTGTGAGCTGGACTATGAAAGAAAGCTGAGTGCTGAAGAATTGATGCTTTTGAACTGTGGTGTTGAAGAAGACTCTTGAGAGTCCCTTGGACTGCAAGGAGATCCAACCAATCAATCCTAAAGGAAAGCAACCCTGAATATTCATGGGAAGGACTGATGCTAAAGCTGAAGCTCCAATACTTTGGCCACCTGATGCAAAGAACTGACTCATTGGAAAAGACCCTGATGCTGGGAAAGATTGAAGGCAGGAGGAGAAGAGGACGACAGAGGGTCATCACTGACTCGATGGACATGAGTTTGAGCAAGCTCCAGCAGTTGGTGAAGGATAGAGAAGTCTGGCGTGCTGCAGTCTATGAGGTCTCAAAACAGTCGGACACGACTGAGCAACTGAACTCAACTGATGGCTCCCCTGGTGGCTCAGTAGTAAAGAATCATCTGCCAATGTGGGAGACAGAGGTTTAATCCCTGATCTGGGAAGATCCTATGTGCCTCAGGCAACTAACTCCATGCACCACAACTACTGAAGCCCATGCTCCACAATAAGAGGGGCCACCACAATGAGAAGCCTGTGTATTGCAACTGAAGAGGAGGCCCCACTTGCCGCAACTAGAGAAAAGCCTGCATAGCAGAAGAGACCCAGTGCTGTCAATTAAAAAATAAATAAATAAAAGGTATGTAAATGGTACCTCACTGTGGTATAATGACTAAAGATGAACATCTTTATGTGCTTATAAGCCATCCAAACATTTCTGAACTATCTGTTCAAATCTTTCACCCATTTTTAAAATTGGGATGCTGGTTCTTTAGGGTTTCTCCCCCACTATGTTGAGTTTTGAAAGCTCTTCATAAATTATGGTTAAGTCCTTTCTCAGATACGTGGTTTGTAAATATATTCTCCCAGTTCATAGTGTCCTTCACAGGAAAGTTTTAAATTTTGATGAATTTCACTTCATCAATTTCTTCTTTCATGGATCATGCTTTTGGTACCGTATCCAAGAGCTCCTTGCCAACCCAAGGTCAAGAAGACTTTCCAATGCTCTCTTCTAAGAGTTTTACTACTTTATGTTTTACGTTTAGGTTTATGATCCATCTTGAGTTAATTTTTGTATAAGATATGTTGGATGGGTTGAGGCTCACTATACATCCATGGATACCCAGTTTTCCAACATCATATATTTGAAAAGACTATCCTTTCTCCATGTAAGTATGTTTGCACCTCTGTCAAAAAACCACTTGACTATATCCAAGAAGTCTATTTCTGGGCTCTCTATTCTGTGCCTTTGGTCAATACACCACACTGTCTTGATAAGTGTAGCTTTACAGAACATCTTAAAATTGGACACTGAGTCTTCTAGTTCCTTTAACTTTTCTATACATAATTATTTAAAACTAAAGCCATAATAGCTACCTCTTAAATGGTTTCTTTGCCCCCTAGAAAACTGGCAATTTTTACTGTTGCCTTTTATCTAGGTTCAAAATATAACATGTAGGCACCCAGAACTTTCGACCCAATATATCCAGTACTAGGAAACTTATGTGGAAAACCCAAATATAGATATAAAAATGTGTTCAACATAGTCTTGTTTAGAAACCAAATCTCCTGGTCCAACAAAAGGGGAAAGGTTAAATAAAAACTAGCTGAGGAAATGGTCAAAACATGTTGCTTTTAAAAAAATGGATACACAGTATTCAACTTTTTAGATGAAATATGGTATTTCAGAAAAAATATATATTAAAGTATTTTTGGATAGCATCATTATAAGTGACTTTTTTCTTCACAGTTTAAAGAACTTTAAAAACTTTCTACCGTGAACACATGTTGATTTATAACTGGAGATAATACTGAGTTAAAAAAATGGTTATTGCCACTTACACAGAAAAATCCAAGCACCTCTGTATCACCCTGTACATTATCAGTATCGAGCTTGTTCATAATGTATGAATAACCCACATGACAAGTTAAGAGAGTTTAAACTGTAAATTCTTCTCTGCTGTCACAACAGTTACAACACAATTTTCTCTATGCTTGACTCCATGTTTAACTTTGGACAGAATTCTAAATATGTTATTTTAATTACATTATTAATAAATGACACACAGGTATTTGCAACATGCAATACATCTAACCAATGACTAACTTCCTTTATACAAACAGCTTTTATCTATTAAAAAAAGAAAAATAGGCAAAGGACAAATATAGATAACTTGCATAAATATTACAAATGGCCAGTGATGTGAAAGTAAGTTAGATTTCATTCATGATTAAAAGAAACAACCATCATAAAGACCGATTTATCATGACTGTAAACTTCATATTTGACAATCCCTATGTTACACTACAGAATATAAATTAATATTTTTGAAGGGTAATTTGACTATCTAGTAAAATTTAAATACACAAACACTTTAATTCAGCAAATGCACTCAAAAAAGTAGACGTATGAAAAACTGCCCCATTCAGCTTCACTTATCAGAGTAAAAAGCTGAAAATAATTGATTTTTCATCAATAGGGGAATAAAAAAAGTACTTCCTTAACAACTGGAATATTGTACAGCAGTTACAAATTATAAGATAATTCATAAATATTAATAATGGAAAGATCTCCAAGATAAAGTTTTTTTAAAAAGATGCAGAAAAATACTTGTAGTCTAACTACACTCATAGTTTTAAAATGCTTAGATGTGCCTGTAGGTAAATGGAATATTTCTGGAGGATTACATTCAAACAGTTAAGTGATTTTCAGGGGCAAGACTTTCTTACTGCTTGAATTGTTTATCTAGACTGATTTTAAGAAAAATTATTAAATCAACAACCTTAATAATATCCCTCATTACATCTTTTGGGCTTCCCTGATAGTTCAGCTGGTAAACAATCCGCCTGCAATGCAGAAGAGCCTGGTTCGATTCCTGGGTTGGGAAGATCCCCTGGAGAAGGCAATGGCAACCCAGTCCAGTATCCTTACCAGGAAAATCCCATGGACAGAGGAACCTGGTGCGGTACAGTCCCTGAGGTCACAAAGAGTCAGATACAACTGAATGACTAACTCGAACATATTACATCTTTTAATGTTAGGAAATATATATTCCTATATAACACCCACATGATAAATTAATCCATCATGAACTTAGTATTTTCCCCCAGCAAACCTACTATACTAAATTTAAGTGGCTCCATGTTGAAGCTGAGATATGACAAGGTCCTACATGAGGTGGTTTATGAATTAAACTGGGTTAAGAAATAATGTGGAAAAATTAGGTAGCTAACTAGATTTGGTGCTGGAGAAGACTCTTGAAAGTCCCTTGGACAGCAGGAGATCAAATCAGTCAATCCTAAAGGAAATCAATCCTGAATATCCATTGGAAGGACTGATGCTCAAGCTGAAGCTCCAATACTTTGGCCACCTGATGCCAAGAGCTGATTCATTGGAAAAGACCCTGATGCTAAGACTGAGAGCCGGAGAAGCGGGCGACAGAGGATGAGTTGTTCGGATGGTATGATGAATCTACAGTCGTGAGTTTGAGCAAACTCCAGGAGATAGTGAAGGACACAGAAGCCTGGCCTGCTGCAGTTCACATGGTCACAAAGAGTCCAACAGGACTTAGCAACTAAACAACGACTAGATTTGGGGCCAGAGCTTACCATAATTACTTTATAACAAATGTATGGTGACCTCCAGAGTTAGAAACATAATAACTTTCCTTTACTTTTAGTACTATAGAAGTATCTTTAGTTTGGAATAAAATATAATCAGGCCAATTTCAAAGTCTTAAAACTGAAGACAGGAGTTCAGCAGTTAAATATATTCAATTGCCAACAAATAATTTTTGGAGAGAGAACAAGTGTTCGTGCAGATATAGAGAAACTAGAACCCTCTTTCTACTATTGTGAATGTATTTTGGAAAACAGTCTAGCAGTTCCTCAAATAGTTACACGCAGAGTTATCAGATGACCTAGTAATTCTATTCCTAGGTAAGTACTCAAGAGAAATGAAAACATATGTCCACAGTGAAACTTGTACACAAATGTTCATATCAGCATTGTTTATAATTGCCAAATAGTGGAAAACAACCCAAATGCTCATCAACTGATGAATAGATAAATAAAAGGTCCATTAAATGGAAGATTATTTAATAATGAAAAAGAATGAACTATTGATACATGCCACAACATATATGAACTTTGAAAACAACATGCTAAGTGAAAGGCCATATATTAAATGATTACATTTATATGAAATACAAATCTACACATTTACAGAAGAGGCAAATTTATAGTCCCAGGAAGCAGACAAGTTGCCTAGAGTGTGGGAGAAATGGGAAGTGACTACTGATGGGTATGGGGTTTAATTTTGGAGTGAAAATGTTCTAAAACTGTGGTAATGGTTTTGTACATTTAAATGGATAAATTGTATTGTATATGTAATATCTCAATAAAGTTGTTTTTTTTTTAAAGGAAGAAGAGAAATCAATTACAGTCTTAAGAGGCACATCACCAAAAGCAACTGGGGATCTTGATTCAAATGAACTTACAAGTGTATCTATGACACAACTGGGAGAATATGAACACTGGATATCAGATAATATTAAGGAATTATTATTCAGTAAGTATAAGAACAATATTTTTTAAAAAAGATTCCTTATCTTTTAGGGACTCCAGTAATTAGGGGTGAAAGGACATGTCTGGAATTTACTTTAAAATAATCTAATTGGAAAGAGTAGGAATTAACAGGAGAGAACCTAAGAGGTCATTCACAAGTGAATTGGGTCTTAAAGATATAAATTAGAGTTCAAAGACTAAAGAGGGCATGAGAAGAAATGAAAAAGACAGGTAACAGCTTAAGAAATGGCACTATCAAAGACCACCTATGGGACAAGAACAAAAAACACAGAAAAGTAAGGAACAACCAGATCATGAAGAGTCTTACATGCCATACAAGGAATTTTTATTTAATTTTATGGAAGACGGACTGCTTTCTTTTTTTTTCTTGGTGGGGACAGGTCAGATTAGAGCTTTAGACAGGTTACTCTGATGGCATTATAGATTAAAGGGGCACAAAACAGAGTAGAGAGGCTACTGTCACAGTCCAGGGGAGTGACAACTGAATGGGAACTCATATGGTGGGAGCAGAAATAAAGATTAGAGGCTAAAACCTGAGATATGAGATACTAAAAATAGTTGAATATACGGAAAGAGGGAGCAGAGACCATCTGACCTGATTTCTAGCATGTAGGCTTGTGCAACTAGGTAGACAATGTTCAATATACAGGAAAGTGAACATAGAAGAGGATTAAGGAAAAAGGTAGAGTTCAGCTTAGTGTTCAGTGTAAAAGGACATACTGGTGGAAATGTGTTAATATGCAAAAACTCAAGAGAGGAAAAATTAGAAAATATAGACGTAAAAATCTTTAGGACATATTTGGTAGCTGGAACAATAACCAAGGAGAGTTTGTTACAACTGACACAACACAGAAATTTAACCTGAATTTGGGCAAACTCCAGGAGATCGTGAGGGACAGGAGGCCTGGCGTGCTGCAGCTCACGAGGTTGCAAAGAGTCGGACACAACTTGGCAACTGAACAACAAAAGCTCCTTCCCTACTTCACCTTGTTAAAAATTAATTATTTTAAAGTGTTTATGTAAACAGAATGATCAAGATGTGTTAATTTTATATTTAGACTATATATTGAAAGCAGGAGGAGAAGAGGACGACAGAGGATGAGATGGTTGGATGGCATCACTGACTTGATGGACATGAGTTTGAGCAAGCTCCAGGAGTTGGTGAGAGACAGGGAAGCCTGGCGTGCTGCAGTCCATGGGGTCACAGAGTCAGACATGACTGAGTGACTGAACTGAACTATATAGGTATAGATACAGGAGAAAGACGAACATAAACACATTTGGCTAAAAGCCATCAAAATTATTCTTTAACAAATTGCACACATGCAGCGTATTTTCAAAGAACAGCTATAAAAATGTACTTTTCTAATTATTCTGATTCCTTTAATGTATCAAGGACATTTAAAATATTCATAACATTTACAATCAATATTTTAAAATCCTCCACTGTATAAAAAATTCTGCACTTCTAAAATGCCCTTCTAGTCTGCTTTTAAAAGATCTTATGTCGAACTTCCCTGGTGGCGACTAGATTCTTCCCTGGTGGAGAATCTATCTGCCTGCCAATACAGGGGACGTGGGTTCAATCCCTGGTCTGGGAAAATTCCACATGCCATGGGGCAACTAAGCCCATGTGCCACAGCTACCGAGCCCGTGTGCTGCAACTAATGAAGCCCGAGTGCCTAGAGCCTGAGCTCCACAAGAGAAGCCACCGCAATGAGAAGCCCAAGCACCACAAGGAAGAGTAGTCCCCGATCACACTGCCATTACAGAAAGCCCATGCAAAGCAACAAACACCCAGTGCAGCCAAATTTAAAAAATAATAATAAATAAAATTTTTTTAATGATTCAAAAAAATAATAAAATATCTTATGTCTTCAGATATTCTTTAAAAGGCTAAAACAACTTGATTTAATTATTTTGCTTTATTCAGTAGATTTCCAAATGAAGTTAAGCAATCTTTATCTTCATGGGACTACAAAAGTCAAAGTTGCTATTTCTAGCCGGTTTTCCCAGTGCCTCTCGTTATCACTGCTCCAAAATTCTTAACCTCTCTCAAGTAAGTTTTCTAATACTTAAATTATAAGAGGAGCCCTTTACAAAGATCCTAATTTCCTATATTACTATAACCAAGGTTTCAATCTTAATTAATTTTTAGCTAACCTCAGTCACTAAGAAAATTAGATTTAACTGAGGCAACCCAGCAACTACAGAAAAAGGTCATTGATGGAAAAATCCAAATAAAATCAAAGTTCTCCAAAAAGGGAAAGCACAACTAGAGGAACTAAGCAGTCCAAATACTGAGCCACTAGTCTTACCACTATATTCAAGACAAGGGACTAATCACCTAAGATCTATGAAGAAACTCAGGTATCAGTTATTTCTTGAAACTGCCCAGAGAACTGGGCAGGGGGTCATTCATAAAAGATGTGACCTCTACCAAAAGATTAAGTATTACTCTTTTAAGTCCTATGCCAAATGCTAAGGAATTTCAGACTGAAGTAAGATCTAGTCATTTCTTAAGGAGCCCATAATCTAAGAATTTAGACAGACTCTCACACTACTAGGTTTGGACACAATAGGAAAAAAAAAAATTTAAGCTAAAAATATCTTATTTTCTTAGTATAATACATGACCTCAAGTAACTTTTTCAGTTTTACCACTTACACTTTCAGTTTTACATCATTTTTATTTAAGGAAACTCTCTGTACATTACTTATTCAACAATTTATCAATTAAAAAAAAACTTTTAAAAAATGGTTATATAAAAAACATAGTAATTCATCAAATCCAAACTCAGAAGTGCACTCCCCTTAAAACCCTTTTAACATAAGATTCCTTAGATACAATCTAAATTCAACAGAATTTCCATATCTTCAGTTTAAGACGTCTCTTTTTTTGTCTAGCTATTTTTCCTTCATTCTTAGAGTAAATGTTGAAACATGATTAACAAAGCAAAAGAACTCAGGGTAAAAACCCTGAGGACAGTTACTATATATTTTTTCCCTTTAAGTTTTATTGAAGTACAGTTGATTTACAATGTTGTGTTAATTTCTGCTGTACAGCAAAGTGACTCAGTTATATGCATATATATTCTTTTTCATATTCTTTTCCATTATGGCTTATTACAGTACATTCAATGGTTCCCTATATTATCCAGCAGGACCTTGTTGGTGTTTTTTCCCTTCTTTTTTTTAATTTTAGGGAAGTTGTGGAAGTTTTCCACAAGGATTAGCTTATATTGTTCCTTTCCCTATTTAGCCAATGGGAGAAAGAGCAGTTATGTGACAAGACCAAGATGAGCCTTAAGTAATAAGGTTTTTGTTTGTTTTAAACTCAACTACCACAGAACTCAAATGAGCTTTGTCCCCTTCAAAGCAAACACCTCAGAAGGTTGGCTATATACCACTCCAACAGTGCTAGACTGCCACTGTTCAAAACTCTTCTTTGAGAACTGCCCTCAGAATCCATTGTACAACTTCTTAATGTCCTTATTAGTGGCAAACCTTTGCTTCTTGTGGACCTTATTTTTAATATCCAAAGGTGATTCAGATTCAACTTGGTAAAGGAGGAAAATAATCTGAGTAATACTATATTTTAGTCAAAAACAAATGTGCGGCTTCCCTCGTTGCTCAGTAGTAAAAAAATCTGCTTGCCAATGCAGGACATGGGGTCGATAGCCAATCCAGGAAGATCCTGCATGCCACAGGGCAACTAAGCCTGTGTACCACAACTGCTGAGTGTTATGCTCTAGGGTCTGGAATCCACAACTACTGGGCCTATGTGCCACAAATCCTTTAGACAGAGCGCCCTAGAGCATGTGCTCAACAAGAGACACCACCACAGTGAGAAGTTTGTGCACCACAACTAGAGAAAAGCCCACATAGCTATGAAGAGCCAGCACAGTCAAAACTAAATAAATTTTTTAAAAAATCAAATATGAATATGAAGTATTACAGAAATTTTACCTGTGCCTCTACCAACAATTTCAAAAGTTTCAAATCATATGAAGGATATTTTTTTGAATAATGACATTTTTTTGTTTCGCCATAAATAGTATGAAGTATGATTTCCAGTAAACTTAAAAATCTGTATTCTAAGCTTTAAATTACTCTTCTATAAAGAATCACTAAATATTGTCCAACTTTTTGTGACTTTGCCAATATTATCTTATAAATGGTTATTTTCAATGAGATAATAAACATTCAATGTTTACAATCTGAATTACTATGTATGCTACTAAGTAAGTCACATAATCCAAATTATTTCAAGGGATTTATCCCTCAAACTAATCATCAGCTGTCCGTGCAGCAAATACAGCAAAGCAGATAACTAAATAACTGTGAAATCTGACTTCCCTGGTGGCTTAGACGGTAAAGCGTCTGCCTACAATGCAGGAGACCCAGGTTCGATCCCCAGATCAAGAAGATCCTCTGGAGAAGGAAATGGCAACCCACTCCAGTATTCTGGCCTGGAGAATCCCCTGGACGGAGGAGACTGGTTGGCTACAGTCCACGGGGTCTCAAAGAGTCGGACAGGACTGAGGGACTTCACCTTCACTTTGTTTGTGAAATCTGAAAATCCAAATACACATAGACTGAAACTATGGCAATGATCTCAAGATGCTATAAAATGCATGAATATATGGCTTCCTCTGATGATTAATTTTTTAACATCTTATTTTGGAATACTTACAGATTCACAACATATATTTGCAAAGATAGTACACAGAAATCTATTTTTCACTAAATTTCCCCCAATGGTTGCATCTTACATAATTAATGTCCCATATTAGAACTAGGAATTTGACACTGGTACAATATATGAGTGCAGTTCTGCATCATTTTATGGCCTGTGTAGATCTGTGTAACTACCAACACAATTAAGATATAGAACTATTCCATCCACAAAGATCTCATGCTCCTCCTTCATAGTCACATCCACCTTGTTCCCATAACCCAAACATCTCTAACCCCTCCTCCCTTCCCCCACTCCCCGCCCCACACTCAATGGTTTGTTTTAATCTTTATACTTTTGACATTTTAAGAATGTTAAACAAGTGGGACCATGTAACCTTTGAGATTGACTTTTTCACTCAGTGTAATCTTCATTCAAATTATTTATATCAATAATTAAAAAAAAAAAAAGATGCTGTAATAGAGATAAGGAATACCAGTTAAAACTCAACTGAAAAAACAATAAAATCTCAACTTTACACTGCTCAAGTTTCTTATGACGTTTAAATATACTTGGAAAAGTACTGACATTATTTTAAAGCATAATGCCAACACTGTACTAATAAATTTAACTTCCTCTATGATCCAGTATGACTTCAAAGATGTTTACCATCATCTCTAATCCCAAAAGTAGCTTTTTAAGATTTATATTTCTGAACTCTAGTACCATCCCACTCTTCCCATAATGAAAAAGTTGCTATCAAAGGAGTCAATCTGCTAATTAAAAAAAAGAAATCCTTCTGTAATATGACTTGTCACTCTCTAATCCAAGTGGTCCAAAAACAACATCAAAATCCAATTCTTCAGTCAATTTAAGACTTACAAGCAGAAGTTGCAATAATCTCCCTGAAATTTGAAGGAACAAATTACCCTTGTGACCTTTAAACTTGTACAATTTAAAAAGTTTACAATTTAAAAAGTTCCTTTTCAAATGTTCCCAAAGTTTATTTATTTACGTTTTTGACTACACCATGCAACATATGGAATCTTAGATCCCCAACCTGGGATCAAATCCGCAACCTTCTGCAGACAAAGTAGAGTCTGAACCACTGGACCACTAGGGAAGTCCCGTCCATAAATTTTATTTTCTTAAAGCTCCATTTCTGTACCTTCAAACATCATCCAAAATGATAAAAGATCTCACCAAGAGAATACACAGGCTTTAGAACCAAGCAGTCTGAAAATCCATCTTGATATTACAACTTCCTAGCTGAGGACCCCGCAGAGCAAGTTAAATAAGCTCTGTGATTGTTTCTCTATATACATGAGAGTAATAGCAGCACACCTCACAGGAGAATTGTATGAAATAATCTATATAAAGTACATGGCACATAGTAAGTACTCAATACACGTTAGCTACTAACATCTACATTACTGTAATAAGGATAGTAGCATGTATCTGCAATTAGACATGACAGAGTTTTGCATATTTTAAATTACCCTGCCAACAAGTTTACAACAGTAATTTACTGTGTTGTAACAAAAACATATTTAATTTGTTATTAAAACAAATCAACTAAAGGTGCTTAAAGTGGATATTCACTTTCTATGTTAAATACATATCCCCAAATCTGAATATTCCAATTCTTTTTTTTCCCCTGAATATTTCAATTCTTATATGGAGGAAAATTTATGTAAAATCAAACCTTAGCAATCCAAACTAAAATTTTCTCTTCAATTAAGTATTTATCATCCCAAAATTTCAGAATCAATTCGTTTAAAGATACTTAAGCATAAACTCAATAATAATTTCTCACTGAACCAAGCTGAAATGAATTAATTCTGTGCTGACAAAACACTTTCAAAGAGGTTCAGCTTAGTCTTATTCAGATATATATGTAGCTGTATATGACGAAACATCCAAAAGAATTTCAGGAACATGAAAGAATTAAAATGTTTAAATATGACCTTTCAGCAAGATAGGAGTTCTGTTGTCTTAATCCTGAATTTATAACTGTTATTTTCCCAAACTATATTAGCGGAGGTGGGCCAATTTCCTAGATAACCTCTTTTATTTCACCTGTCTCCAACAGACAGATTCCTTTGGAACCTTACTTAGCCTAGGACCACGAAGTTTTAAAAATGGAGCAGAATATTTAATCATGACAGACTGTGGTTATGTTGACCAATGCACTAATTGGCCTTAAAACTTTGATTTTAATTACCATTACAATTCTGTCAGTAACACCTATCCCTCACATTTCTGCACAAAGACTTTTATGAGGATTATTCATAAAAGTTCTAAGGTTATCAATGTCCTAATACTTTTCCTTACTATCTGAAAAGTAGTGACACTTCCTATAGTGCTTTGCCTTTGGTGTGTGTTCAATAATTATTGTTTACTAACACAAATCTCTGAAAAAGAGGAATCAACATGCAGCAAAAAAGTACTAAGGAAACAAATCCTTTATTCAAAAAGAAATAATTCTTACTGATCAAATTTAAGACACTGATGCTGGCATTTAAAAAAATTTTATCAGATGATTTCAATGCAAGGGTCTCTCATAGCTAGGTCACAAGTGCCACCTAGCTGATGGCAATTCTAAGAAGTCCTGGACTCATTCCAAATTTGAGATGTGGAACTAGAAAAATATGCATCTTGGAATCAACTTAATATGGTAAAAGTATAATCTATGAAATACTGGAATGCTGCATTTGCCAGGGATGCAGGCTGGGGACTAAAATTGCACTCAGTGTCCCAAATCAATGTACATTATCCATGTTTCCACTTAAAATGTTCCCTTAGTTCACCCAGCACTCAAGACAAGTTCAGCTTCCAGAAAAGGGTACAGCTAAGAGTCATAAGAGGTGTCCTTAAACTGACTGAGAAAGAATTTTAAACTAAGAAAATTTTAACTGACTGAAAGATTTTTCATAAATTTTTTTTAAAAAAGCAGCATTTTTTTTACAACGTTAAAGGAGTTTAATTTTGTTTTTAAGGCTGATGATCCAAATCCCTTAAAACAAGGATTCAGTTAACCCTCCTACATACAAGCTAGTTCGTGTTCTCACTGTCTTCTGAAGAAAATTTATAAAGTTCTCAAAAGGATCCCTACACCAAAAAGACAAAGCTACTTAGAAAAATTGTTTCAACTATATATGAAAAATTTCAGAGTCATAAAATAGTTTTTATGGGGCAGGGAGGGGTGGTACCTGAAGAACAGATTCCAGAACAAATGAAAATAATGTATGTCCTTTATCTTAAACAATTACTATTGAAGAGTTTCTTTAATATAAAATGAAGTGTTACATTTGATAAAGCATATCCTATTAAGGAAAACTCTGAAAATGTAACAAATACTTCCTAAATTTTATCTGTTGGGAGTTATCCAAAAATGGAACACACCTGTATTTCATTCCCATACATTACTGAATAAAATCAAAACTACAAAATCTGCAATACTTTAAGGATTCTGTAACACTTAAATGTTATGCCTATCATGAAAGAGTCACTCTTTCTGATCTCCAGACTCATTGCTATCTTGTATTTATATAAATAATGCAGGAGTTACAAGGAGGTTCTATACAAAAGCAGCCACACTAAGTTATGATCATTATCAGTTATTTGAAAAAATAATTGTTTCAAAAAGAATAGGGGTAAACTTGTTAAAAGTCATTACTACTGCTCACGTGATCAACAAGTTCCTCTTCCAGTAACAGAATAGAATTCCAACTCGCTCCACATTAGCAAAATTAAGATCAGAAGTGTTCTGGCTATTCTAAGTCATCTCCTACTTTGTGTTCTACAATGACTGACCCAAGAGAGAAAATTTGAAGCAGCAAAGAAATTCACCCTGTGAATCAATGAGATCAAGAAACTGGACAAAGGAGTCCCCTGGAGGTCCAGCGGTTAAAGCTCCTGGATTCCAAAGCAGGGTTACCAGGGTTTGATCCCTGGTGGGAGAACTAAGATCCTACATGCCACTCAGGGCAGCCAAAAAAATAAAATAAAAATAAAAAAATTTTAGGGGATTTCCCTGGTGGTCCAGTGGCTAAGGCTCCATGCTCCCAAAGCAGGGGGCCAGGGGTTGGATCTCTGGTCAGGGAAGTAGATCCCACATGCTGCAACTAAGACCTAGCACGGTCAAAGAAATAAATAAAAACAAATATTATAAAAAAAAAAAAAATTTTAAATTAAAGAAACTGGACAAAAAAGATAATGAGGCCAAAGAAGAGTTTATAACATGTAGAAAATCAGACACAAGAAATTACTTTTGCCCACCATACATCTATATTCCTCTCGATCCCCAACCCAAGCTAAGAATCATACAGATTCAAGATATTTGAAAAATAAGTTGAAAAAACAAATTTTGAAATACAGGTTTCACAAGTCTCTACTACAACAGATGCCACAGTTAAAACAGACTAGGGTCAACTATTTCATGGTGAATAAGATCAGTTAGAAGTATATTAATATGTAAAAGGTAAAGGAGTTAAATTATGAAAAATATAAAATGACTGGAAGCCCACTGCCTTTGGAAACTATAACACACCATAAAGAAAATAGTTTCACTTGAAAATAAATTATATTAAATGTTCAAGAACCACCATTTGATCAGGGAGAATAATAGTACAGAAAGATCTGTGCCAACTTTTAACTGCAGCTGTAGTGGACACACTAAAAGCCTTGTTTCACAAAAGCAGTGAAATAAAAAACAATAGTTTTAAACCTGTCACCAGTGTTAACTGCTCACGACCATAAATTTGCCTTTTCCAATGAAGGACTTTGGAATAAAAAGCCATTTAATAAAGAAAAAAAAAAAAAAAGCAGAAGAGAACAAAATTGAACAAAATTCTCACATAAGACTAAAACACTAAATCTGTTTAAGAATTTTCATACATTTTTTACGTCACAAAAGTAAAAAAAAATATATCTAAAACACACAACAAAACGAGATTCTTTTTAAATAAGACTGAATTTAAAAAGCAGTTAATTTAAATCAGTGCATGCTTCAAAAAATCCTCCTTCCATATTACCTATGCCAAACTGAGAGGGTTCACCACACTCCATTCTCAATTACCTAAGCAAAATTATTACCATTTTAAACCCATTATTTCCTTTGTTTGTTGTTTGTTTTTAATGCACTGCACAGGAGTAAGATAATTCTAGCTAGTAAACATTTATCCTGACAAGTGATTGTCCCAAATAATGATACTTTTTAGAAATTAAACTTCATTTCACTAAAGTTAGCCAGTAGATTTTGCAAGTATTTTCCTCTGAAGAGTACAGTGTATGGTTGGTATATACAGTACTCTAAATACTAAACGCATGCTTTTAAACAGGCATTAAGTGACTATCACAGACATGAATAGTAAACATTCCCCAATCAATTCTTCACGTTTTCTACAAAATAGACCCAATCTCAAGCCTGAAACTGAGGCTTCTACCTTTAGAAGAGTAGAAACTAAAGTAATTGGGCAGTCCTTAAAAATACACGTAATTGCATGACTAAGATACTCATTTAAAACTTATGCCAAGATAGCCCCTCCCTTCAAAACAAACTAAGACTGACTCACAGACCTATTTTACTTAATTCTGGAAATTAAAAAAAATTAACTTAAAAGAATTCCTAAGCACTCATTTCCTCCTGTCCCCCACCATTTAAAACGTCGACCTTCAATCTGTGATTTTCCCCTTAAAAAATGGTTAAATAAAAACAAAAACTAAAGACCCTCAATATTTCCAACTATCTATTTGGGAACTGAAAAAACTACTGGATTCAGGAATGATAATAACCACTGTTCTAACATCCTGGAAAACAATGGAAAGTATATCTACAGTCGCTAAGGAGCGGTCCTACTTTGTGAAACCATCCCACCGCAGATGTTACTCTTCACCTGTGAGACCACCCCCCTCCCCGTTTGCTACAGTTAGCCATCTGAGCAAAAGGTTTCAATTTTGTCTCCCTGAAGTGGGAAATTATCAATCTCCCTATATAACATGTTCCGCCCTCAGTGGATATTTCTACACGGGAGGCCAGGGAAGGCAGGGGTGAGTGCAGTAAAGTTGGTGGCAGGGTGAGGACAAAGGGCATTTTGAAACAGCACTGAAGTAAACAGAAAATGAGGACAGAAAGAGGGCTAAATTCGAGTTCCCTCAAGTGGCTGATGGCAAGAAAACGCAGGCGCCCTTGTTTACCACCCCTAGGGTCCTATTCTCCATTACCACCCACTGGAATGCGAAGTTGGAACCACCACTATATGCAAGAAGCCCTCAAATCCCCAAAATGTCAGGTCAGTAGGCAGCCTCTGGAATGACAGCCCGATACCCCTCCCCCACCCTTCTACCCCCACCCCACCCCCAAAAAAGGTCCAATCCCATAAGTGCAGGTCACTCTGCCCTCTGGGGTAGTTCCAGCCGGCGCAGAGATGGTTCTGATGGGAGGCCGTGGGGGACAGACCACCTTTCTCTCCGTAAACCCTCGGCGGGGGAAACAAAACAAAGACCTCCCCCCTCCTCCTCCGGTAGCCACTACCCTAGCCACAGAGGCTTTCCTATTTCCCGGTGCAGGCTGGCCTCCCGCCCCCGCCCCCATGACAAAGAAAAGGCACCGGGTGAGCAAGCGAGGCCTTCCTGCCTCCACGGATGGGGGGAGGGGGCTGCCGAGGTGAGGAGCCCCCTCCGCTCCCCCGCGCTCCCACTCTCGGCCGGGAAAACAGCCCAAAACCGCGGCCTCCGCCGGGGGAAGCCTGAGAGGGGGTGAGGGTACCTTGAAGTAGCCGCCTTCGTACAGCGTGTTAGGGGGTCCGAAGATGGCAACCTCCCAGTTGTAGAGGTCGGATTCATCCACCAGGGTGATCCGGAAGCCCTCCACCGGTTCCTCCTGCAGGGATTTCAGCTCGAGCATCAGGGCCTTCTGCGAACTGGTCATCTGCTGCTGGGCCATCGCGGCGGC
>NW_011494713.1:4486063-4489299 GCF_000754665.1 Bison bison bison
GCCAAGCGGCAGTGGGGGGTGACGGTGGGGGCCGGGGTTTGAGGGTGGCCCCTGGGGATGCCCTTGTCCCCAAAATGACGGTTGTGCGGCTTGACGCTACGTTTCCAAAGGCGCGCCCGGGAAGGGACCTCTGTCCTAGAGCTGTCATCGTCCTCCTCCCCCTACTTGTATCCTCAGGCCTCCCGCAGTTGTCCTCCTAAGAGCCCTGATCCTCTGCAGGCCTAACGTCCCCTCCCCACCCCGCCATGACACACGGTCTGTCCTCCCAGCACTCAGTAGGTGCTTGACAAGGATGTGCTGACAATGCGGGTTTTGTCGGTGGGAACAAGCGTCCTGACATTTCTGCAGGTCCAGTCCTCATGCCATTGTGTCCTTGGAGAGCAGCGTGTTACCAACTTAGGGGGTTGAAGTGCAGTTTCCCATCCGAGAAATGGGAAAGCAGATAGGTCAGTTTCTACTTCCCTTCTTAACTACAAAGAGGAAGTTGTGGGAAATAAAAAGAGAAATAATCATACAGACTGAACCTGGGTTCTTGGCCCTTTTCTGTGTGATTTGGGACAAATGCTGTGGCTATCCTCCATTTACCCATTTGTAAAATGAGGTACTTGGTTGAACTTTGACCCCCTGCAGATCTTAGAACTGGGGTTCTTTTAAAATCATGAGTGGAGTGAGATGCGGAAATGGTCTGCAATCCCCATAATTTAGGCCCCGTTTCTCTGTGGAAGGCCTGTCCTATGAAAATGAGTTCCACACACTTAGAATTCTGGGATCAGAAACATCCCTGGTTCCAATCCTGGCTCCACCATTTATATTATATTACCTCTTCCTTTTTCATCAGCGTCTGTAAAAGAGGTTAATTATGCCTAATATATAAACAATTATAAAAATTAAATGAAATCATCCATGTACAGAGTTTAGCACAATGACCTGCATATGGTAAATGCTCCATAAATAGGAACTTTAAAATAAGAAAAAAAATTTTTTTCAAGGCATAGTTATATTCTGGATACCACCCCCTCCATTTTTTAATAGACGTAAAAAAAAAAAAAAAAACACCAGAGAAAATAGTACAGATAGTTTCCATATACCTGGCATCCAATTTCCCCTTATTAACATCTTACATTAGTGTAGTACATTTATTACAATTAATGAACCAATGTTGATATATTATTAACTAAAATCTTGGTTACTCACATTTCCTTAGATTTTACCTAATGTCCCTATTCTGTTCCAGGATCCCATCCTAGATACTATATTTAGTTTTCATTAAGGCTCCTCTTAACTATGAAAGTTTCTCAGACTTTCCTTGTTTTTGATGACTTCGGAAGTTTTGAACAGTACTGGTCAAGTATACTTTAGAATATCCCTCAGCTAGAATTTGTGATGTTTTTCTCATGATTAAACTGGAGTTTGGGGAGAGATCCTGGGGCTTCCCAGGTGGCTCAGTGGTAAAGAATCCTAATCTGCCTGCGAATGCAGGAGATGCTGGTTCAATCCCCAGGTCAGGAAGATCCCCTGGAGGAGGAAAGGGCAGCCTACCCCAGTATTCTTGCCTGGAAAATTCCATAGACAAAGGAGCCTGGCTGGCTACAGTCTGTGGGGTGGCAAAGAGTCTGACATGACTGAGCAACTGAGCATGCCCACAGGGGAAGAGATCCCAGGAGAAAAATATTTTCATTGATGTGATGAAAATGATGTATATCAAGAGCACATAATATCAACAATGCTGTGTTGATATGCTGATTTTGACCTCAGTCACCTGGCTGACCTAGTGTGTCAGGTTTCTCCACTGTAAAGTTACTCTTTTTACCTCGTTTCTGTCCTCTTAAGAAGGAAGTTACTATGCACTATCCACAAGGAAAGAGCCCCTTCATTTTGTTGTTGGTGTTATTTTTTTTCTCAGACACAAAGCCTCAATATTTTAAATAATCATTCCTTAGCTCCCAACTCTATTCTCTTGGTCTTGAGACCAAACTTCACTGGCATTAGAGCGCATCTTAGTCAGTGTAGCCCCTCCTTCCCAAAGGATGGAGTATGACTGATTCTGACTTCTCCTCCTCCCCACTACTCAGTTTAAGGACAAGAAGATTGCTGACCTAGAAACAGGTGGTGATGTTGACACTTTTAATAGCAAGGCTATGAGTAGACAAATAGGCAGAAAGTTCATCTTCAAAGCATTTTACCCACATAAACTCATCATAGCCCCACCCTTACCCAAAAGATGGCAGATCCCTAGTCTTACGTCACTGGAACATACACCTGGCACCCAGACCAAATGCCGCTCCCTGGACTCAAATCAACTCACAAACTCATACTAAGTATTCACAATGCCATGACCCTAAGATGGGTGACTAATAAACATATACCTATCAAGGAAGCTCACAGCCTAGTGTCTTAATGAGCTGTCTAAAGACTCCATCCTCAGGTCAGAGGAAGTCAAATTCCACAGGACTTCTATCATGCCTTTTTATCTTAGAAGGTGAGACATCGTTTATTAGTAGGTTGCAACTGTGTCTTATTCATCTCTGGATCCTCAGGAACTAGGACATTCTCTGACACAAAATAGATACTAAGTAGTTGTTCTCAAGGGCCCACAGCCAAAGGCAGGAATATAATCAGTAACAACAACAATAACAACAATGAATCACAAATTAAGCCTCACCCTCCACCTCTGCAGTCTAATAGGGTCTCTCAGACATGTAGTAGCTGCCCTGTTTTGTAAGGACAGCAGGTCTTGCTCATATCCATATCAGTTCAGTCCCTCAGTTGTGTCTGACTCTTTGCAACCCCATGGACTGCAGCATGCCAGGCTTCTCTGTCTCTTGCTAACTCCCGGAGCTTGCTCAAACTCATGTTCATCGAGTCAGTGATGCCATCCAACCATCTCATCCTCTGTCATCCCCTTCTCTTCCCACCCTCAATCTTTCCCAGCATCATGGTCTTTTCCAATGAGTGAGTTCTCATCAGGTGGCCAAAGTATTGGAGTTTCAGCTTCAGTATCAGTCCTTCCCAAATTTAAGTACTGATTTCCTTTAGGATTGACTGTTTTGATGTCCTTGCAGTCCAAGTGACTCTCAAGAGTCTTTTCAACACCACAGTTCAAAAATATCAATTTTTTTGGCACTCAGCCTTCTGTATTGTCGAACTCTCACATGCATACATGACTACTAGAAAAACCATGGCTTTGACTAGACGGACCTTTGTTGGCAAAGTAATGTCTCTGCTTTTTAATATGC
>NW_011494713.1:4489512-4492651 GCF_000754665.1 Bison bison bison
ATGAAGTGATGGGACCAGATGCCATGATCTTAGTTTTCTGAATGTTGAGTTTTAAGCCAGCTTTTTCATGCTCCTCTTTCACTTTCATCAAGAGGTTCTTTAGTTTTTCTTTGCTTTCTGCCATAAGAGTGGTGTCATCTGCGTATCTGAGGTTATTGATATTTCTCCCGGCAACCTTGATTCCACCTTGTGCTTCATCCAGCCCAGCATTTCACATGTTGTACTCTGCATAGAAGTCAAATAAGCAGGGTGACAGTACACAGCCTTGATGTACTCCTTTCCCGATTTGGAACCAGTCTGTTGTGCCTTGTCCGGTTCTAACTGTTGCTTCTTGACCTGCATACAGATTTCTCAGGAGGCAGGTAAGGTAGTCGGGTATTCCCACCTCTTGAAGAATTTTCCACAGTTTGTTGTGATCCACACGGTCAAAGGCTTTGGCCTAGTCAAAAAGCAGATGTTTCTCTTGCTTTTTCGATGATCCAGAGGATGTTGGCAATTTGATCTCTGGTTCCTGTGCCTTTTCCAAATCCAGCTTGAACATCTGGAAGTTCATGATTCACATACTGTTGAAGCCTAGCTTGGAGAATTTTGAGCATTATTTTGCTAGTGTATGAGATGAGTGCAATTGTGCGGTAGTTTGGACATTCTTTGTCATTGCCTTTCTTTGGGATTGGAATGAAAACTGACTTTTTCCAGTACTGTGGCCACTGCTGAGTTTTCCAAATTTGCTAGAATATTAAGGGCAGCACTTTAACAGCATCATCTTTTAGGATTTGAAATAGCTCAACTGGAATTCCATCACCTCCACTAGCTTTCTTCACAGTGATGCTTCCTAAGGCCCACTTGACTTCATATTCCAGGATGTCTGGCTCTACATGAATGATCACACCATCATGGTTATCTGGGTCATGAAGATCTTCTTTTGTATAGTTCTTCTGTGCATTCTTCCCACCTCTTAATATCTTCTGTTTCTGTTAGGTTTATAGCATTTCTGTCCTTTATTGTGCCCATCTTTGCATGAAATGTTCCCTTTTTTCATAATGTTCCCTTTGCATAAAATGTTCTAATTTTCTTGAAGAGATCTCTAGTCTTTCCCATTCTATTGTTTTCCTCTATTTCTTTGCATTGATCACTGAGGAAGGCTTTCTTATCTCTCCTTGCTATTCTTTGGAACTCTGCATTCAGATGGGTATATCTTTCCTTTTCTCCTTTGTCTTTAAATTCTCTTCTTTTGTCAGCTATACATAACCGTATTCAAGCTACTATAATGTTTGGCTACTTTACAGCACAAATAATGAATGGCAGAAACAGCTTCTTAGAGCTTTCTTAGTTTCATGACAGGTAGAGATTGACTTGACTGACTGGTGCCCTCTGGTGGCAAAGAAAACAGGATGTTTATCCCTAGTGTCTATGGCATCACCTAGTAGGGTCACAGAGTCCGACACGACTGAAGTGACTTAGCATAGCATAGCATAGAACTCTTTAGCCAGGGCTCCTCTAAAAAAATCTATTACCTTTCTTACAAAGAGAAAAGATGTGGAAATAAATGAGAGGGAGGTTCTTTGCTTTAGAAAAGTTAATTATGACTTTACAGAATAACTTCTTTTTTTGCCACACTGCATGGCACTGCAGCCATGAAATTAAAAGATGCTTGCTCCTTGGAAGAAAAGCTATGACCAACCTAGGCAGAATATTTAAAATCAGAGACATTACTTTGCCAACAAAGGTTCGTCTAGTCAAGGCTGTGGTTTTTCCAGTAGTCATGTATGGATGTGAGCGTTGGACTATAAAGATGCTGAGTGCCGAAGAATTGATGCTTTTGAACTGTGGTGTTGGAGAAGACTCTTGAGAGTCCCTTGGACTGCAAGGAGATCAAAGCAGTCAATCCTAAAGGAAATCAGTCCTGAATATTCATTAGAAGGACTGATGCTGAAGCTGGTGCTGCTCCAATACTTTGGCCACCTGATGCAAAGACCTGACTCATTGGAAAAGACCATGATGGTAGGAAAGATTGAAGGTGGGAGGAGAAGGGGATGACAGAGGATGAGATGGTTGGATAGCATCACTGACTCAAAGTCAGCATCACTGACTTTCATGGCTGCAGTGCCATGCAGTGCGGCAAAAAAAAAAAGTTTTTCTGTAAAGTCAGAATTAACTTTTCTAAAGCAAAGACCCTCCCTCTCATTTATTTCCACATCTTTTCTCTTTGTAAGAAAGGTAATAGATTCTTTAGAGGAGCCCTGGCTAGAGAGTACTAGGTGATGCCATAGACACATGAGTTTGAGTAAGCTCTGGGAGTTGGTGGTGATGGACAGGGAAGCCTGGCCTGCTGCAGTACATGGGGTTGCCAAGTCAGACATGACTGAGTGACTGAACTGAACTGCATGGCTTTGGGGAAATTGTTTCCTTGGTCAGGGATTGAACTTGGACCATTCAGTGAAAGCGCAGAATCTTAATCATTAGGCCACCAAGGAACTCCCTAGAATGACTTTTTTAAAGAGGCCACTATTTTGTTTCATTTTGCATATGTTAATACATGTAAGTCTTAAATGGTGCTTCTAAGGAGGCACAATCTTCCTTTAAAAACAACAGCTAAGATTTGCTGTGCATCAGTATATGACAGGCTCTCCACATGTGGTCAGATCAGATCAGTCCCTCAGTCATGTCTGACTCTTTGTGACCCCATGAATTGCAGCATGCCAGGCCTCCCTGTCCATCACCAATTCCCGGAGTTCACTCAGACTCACGTCCATCGAGTCAGTGATGCCATCCAGCCATCTCATCCTCTGTCGTCCCCTTCTCCTCCTGCCCCGAATCCCTCCCAGCATCAGAGTCTTTTCCAATGAGTCAACTCTTCGCATGAGGTGGCCAAAGTACTGGAGTTTCAGCTTTAGCATCATTCCTTACAAAGAAATCCCAGGGCTGATCTCCTTCAGAATGGACTGGTTGGATCTCCTTGCAGTACAAGGGACTCTCAAGAGTCTTCTCCAACACCACAGTTCAAAAGCATCAATTCTTCGGCGCTCAGCCTTCTTCACAGTCCAACTCTCACATCCATACATGACCACAGGAAAAACCATAGCCTTGACTAGATGAACCTTTGTTGGCAAAGTAATGTCTCTGCTTTTGAATATGCTAT
>NW_011494713.1:4492751-4493519 GCF_000754665.1 Bison bison bison
AAAAATAAAGTCTGACACTGTTTCCACTGTTTCCCCATCTATTTCCCAGGAAGTGGTGGGACCGGATGCCGTGATCTTCGTTTTCTGAATGTTGAGCTTTAAGCCAACTTTTTCACTCTCCACTTTCACTTTCATCAAGAGGCTTTTGAGTTCCTCTTCACTTTCTGCCATAAGGGTGGTGTCATCTGCATATCTGAGGTTATTGATATTTCTCCCAGCAATCTTGATTCCAATTTGTGTTTTTTCCAGTCCAGCATTTCTCATGATGTACTCTGCATATAAGTTAAATAAACAGGGTGACAATATACAGCCTTGATGAACTCCTTTTCCTATTTGGAACCAGTCTGTTGTTCCATGTCCAGTTCTAACTGTTGCTTCCTGACCTGCATACAAATTTCTCAAGAGGCAGGTCAGGTGGTCTGGTATTCCCATCTATTGAAGAATTTTCCGCAGTTTATTGTGATCGACACAGTCAAAGGCTTTGGCATAGTCAATAAAGCAGAAATAGATGTTTTTCTGGAACTCTCTTGCTTTTTTCTGTGATCCAGCGGATGTTGGCAATTTGATCTCTGGTTCCTCTGTCTTTTCTAAAACCAGCTTGAACATCAGGAAGTTCACGGTTCACATATTGCTGAAGCCTGGCTTGGAGAATTTTGAGCATTACTTTACTAGCGTGTGAGATGAGTGCAATTGTGCAGTAGTTTGAGCATTCTTTGGCATTGCCTTTCTTGGGGATTGGAATGAAAACTGACCTTTTCCAGTCTTGTG